>NC_059418.1:7067940-7367940 GCF_905220565.1 Melitaea cinxia | reverse complement strand
GCGTGCGTAAAGAATTTTTACTTCAAAAGGTCGTATCTGCTACTTTCATTAAGGCGAGTACACCGCACCACTTAATGTACCTTTGGTCGGGAGGACAAGTGTTGTTTCCTGATCACCAGCTATCTACGAACGGCGTACCAAATTTCATTACAAACTATAGAGTGTAGTAATATTTATTTATTTTTATTTATTTATCTATACTGTGAAGTACAATAGGCAGATTTATGGCAATTTACCCATTTCTTCTAGACAACCTAAGTAAAGGAAGGTTAAATTTATTATTAGCTCGGAACAGGGTAGGTAGTTACACAAAAGTTATGTTTAACAATCAAGTCATACCGAGACCGGTATCGGTCGATGGTACCCTTCTCGAAATTGTTCAGGATTATATTTACCTAGGCCATACTATCCAACTAGGCCGCAACAACTTCGAGGAGGAGGTTGACAGGAGGTTTCGGTAGGGCTGAGCGGCGTTTGGCAGGCTTCGTCGAGTCTTCATTTCGAAGATTCCGCAATGCTTGAAGACAAAAGTCTTCGAGCATTGCGTCTTATCTGTGTTAACACACGGAGCCGCGACGTGGACACTGCCGAAGGGACTGGTCCACAAATTGAAAGTCGAGCAACGTTCAATGGAACGGGCTATGCTTGGGGTTTCTCTCATAGATAGGGTTAGGAATGAGACTATCCGTGAGAGAACGAAAGTAACTGACATAGCCCACAGAATTAGCAAGTTCAAGTGGCAGTGGGCTGGTCATCTGTGTCACAGAACCGATGGCCGTTGGAGTAGACGGGTCCTGGAGTGGAGACCGCGTCTTCGCAAACGCAGTTTGGGACGTCCTCCGGCCCGTTGGACCGACGATCTACGTAAGATTGCCGGTGTAGGCTGGATGAGGATTGCGGAAAACCGGGATGTCTGGCGCGAAATTGGGGAGGCCTATGTCCAGCAGTGGACTGACATAGGCTGAAGTGATGAGGGTAGGTAGTGCTGTTATAAAATAAATTATTACTACCACTCATACTTGTACAAAATACATCTATACAAATAAATAAAATTGGAGTGTCTGTTTGTAATATTAAAATAACCTCTTTTTACTAAATGCATATGATGTATACACGATAGATATGCCAAAATAACATTTTTATAATTTTTTGTCTGTCTGCCTGTTTGTTCCAGCTAATCTCTGAAACAGCTGAACCGCTTTTGATGGCACTTTCACTGGCAGATAGCTGATTTGATAAGAAGTAACTTAGGCTACTTTTATTTTAGAAATTTATATATTTTATAAGTCTGTGAACTGAACAATAATTTTTTTTTAATTCCACGCGGACGAAGTCACGGGCACAGCTAGTTTGTAATAATATTAGGGGTGTTTTTATTTTTACGTATTCAAGGTGATAAAGAAGTATAAACAGCCATTGAAACTATTTGCACAAAGTCTAACATCTTTCAGTGGAAATGTACTAACAATTGAACAAATAAAAGTCAGGTCATATGCAGTCGTCTGGCAACCTTGTAAAATACAAGGTAGTTAAATAAAAAATTCGTTAGCTTTCTTTGTGGTCTTAGCGTAATGTTTGCATCTTTTCTTTATATTTAGGTCAATATTTGTGAAAATTATTAAATGGAGTATTTTTTCTTAACCGAATGAAAAAAGAAATTCTCAATTCGACTGTATTTTTTTATTTGTAGGTATTTTGATGATACTTTTTTTTTTATTCGATAGCTGGTGCATTTGTTGTGGTCCTATTTAAATTTGATACAGATCTGACGAGAAGTTTTTGATTTATTTAAAAATATTGACCACTTAATTTTTTTTTTAAATTTGTAACGTGACGATTCGAATGTGCTTTTTGAATTCTATTTGAATAAAGTTATTTTTGATTTAGCGGACTAAATTTTTTAATTGTTTTATTTTAAAATATTTACAATTCACAACTTAAGAACTAAATATTTACAGATAGTTACGCTACAAATCATATCCGCGTGGAATGGTACCAAGAATGCTGGCAGCATTTCCCCGTTGAATCGCTATGCCGATTCTCTGGGCAAAAAATGGGGTGGAAGATTTGAATTTTGGAACGAAGTTCCTTACAGCAGGCTTGACATTTGGCTGGGCGACCAAACTGAAAAAATGTGATACTAAAACTGTAAGAAAAATATATAACGGAAGTGACGTAATATCAGTCACTCGACTGTTATGACGTTTGTAAAACTAAAATGTTACTAGTAAACTTTTTTTAAAAAAATTTGTGTAATTTTATACTGTCAACAAAAATAAATAAAGACATGTTTTTTATTTCACTTAATAGTTTGAATTATAATAATAATTATCATTATTTTGTTTGATTTATTTTATTTTACGGTATTTGTTATTTTCTAAAATACTAAATTTCCTAAATACTTTTATGTACTTAATTAAAAACCAATCAACAAAATTAAAAAAAAAATCAAGAACTAGAAAATATATATAAAATTCAACATCCAATTTTTTTCAAATCGTGTTGCTTCTATACTATCCGAAGGAACTTCGTTCCTACCTGGTGTCCCATGGTACCACATAATTTTAGTCTAAGCTTTGTTTTTTAATTTTTTGACTTTGATTTTGATTAGGTACGTATATTAATTTTGAAATGGTACGTACAGGAAGTGCTAAGCACACAGACCTATAAACTACCTACGTGCATTATCATAAACCTATTTACAGGGACGGTAACGATGAAAAAAGTCGTATATATATATATATACTTAGCTAGTAGAATAAAATGCTCTGTGCCTCCTGTGATGAAATGATGTATAAGTCGAATTATTATCTATACAAAAATTGGAGTGTCTGTTTGTAATATTAAAATAACCGCTTTTTACTAAATCCATGTATACACGGTACATATACCGAAATGACATTTTTTACAATTTTTTGTCTGTCTGTTTGTTCCGGCTAATCTCTGAAATGGCTACACTGATTTTTACGGGACTTTCACTGGCAGATAGCTGATGTTAAGGAGTAATTCAGGTTACTTTTATTTTAGAAATATTTTTATTTTGTAACTCGGCGAGTTTAACGATATTTTTTTTAATTCCACGCGGACGAAGTCGCGGGCACAGCTAGTAATACATATAACCGTTTGGTGGTCTTAACAAGGATTTTAACAGAAAAAAAATTTCAAATATTTTTGCCAATTTACGATATGATATCTACTAAAATTACAGATCTTTTTTACAAAGTGATATAACTGTGTTGAAGAAATCGTAAATACAGATACTTTTCAAGTTGTACCCGTTTGTCGACGCGCCGGCGAAACAGCCACAGCACTGGTGTTGGCTGTCGCGCCTGTGGTGGCTGGCGGTATCTGTATTGGCATTGGTATTTGTTTGTGCAGTCCTTGTGGATATCCCCACCGTACCTCGGAGAGCACGTTAAACTGTCGGACCCGGTTGTTATCATGTACACCTGATAGCAAACGTCCTTACTCATATTAGGGATGTATCCGTCAACCCGCATTGGAGCAGAGCGGTGGACTAAGCTCTAATCTTTTTC
The DNA here is from genome assembly GCF_905220565.1 of Melitaea cinxia. NCBI lineage: Eukaryota > Metazoa > Arthropoda > Insecta > Lepidoptera > Nymphalidae > Melitaea > Melitaea cinxia. The sequence continues at coordinate 7,364,404 of NC_059418.1, read as the reverse complement.
TTACATGGGGAAAGAGACTTATGCCCAGCAATGGGATATTACAGACTGAAGCGTCATTAATCAATCATTTGAAGTAGTGTATTTAATTGGACATTTAATTTTCAGTACATGTTTCGTGAATACTGATGTATCTAGAGTTAAATCCCTTTGAGCCTATAACTGAAATTTTGGTCAGTTATGTGAATAAGCGAACAAAAAAAAAGTCTGAAGGGTCAATCTCTATCTTTAGTTTAAGGAACTTTGTTCTAGGATTCCAGAGCTTAAAACAAAGACAAGTTGTGGGTATAAAGTAATTTAAACTGTACAAGTATCATTTATTACAAAATTAAAGCAATTTATAATTGTGGAAAAGGTCAAATGTTTTTTTTTTTTCGGGAAATTACTTGTAAAATTAAATATTCACCAATAAATTAAAATGTTTATTGAAAGAGAGTGTTTAGTCCACAAAAGGAGAGACTCCAGAAACTTTGAACTTAGCCCACTTAGTATCCGACTAGAAAAGAGGAGACGCGGGTTCGAACCCCGCTGGAGCGGTCAGTTTTTGATATGATATTCAAAAATGTTTAGAATTCCTAATGTGTGGGTAACACAAAAATAAAATCGTACATATTAAAAATAGCATGGTGTCGTCTCCTGTCAAAGATTTTCATTGTAATATGAAACTTTGAATAGTTACGGGTCTCTGTAAAGAACTCACTGTAGACGGCGCCACGGTTCGCTTAAACCGAAAATAAAAATCATCATATCAAAGATTTCGCTCTAGCGGGTACATCGTTTCATAGTTCAATTGACTAGAGCGCTGACACGGTCAGTCGGAGAAGCGGGTTCGAACCCCGCTGGAGCGGTCAATTTCTGATATGATATTCAAAAATGTTTAGAATTCCTAATGTGTGGGTAACACAAAAATAAAATCGTACATAATAAAAATAGCATGGTGTCGTCTCCTGTCAAAGATTTTCATTGTTATATGAAACTTTGAATAGTTACGGGTCAGCCCGACTGGGGTAGTACCTCGACCTTATAGAAGATCACAGCTAAATGATACTGTTTTCAAGCAGTGTTGTGTTCCTTTTGGTGAGTAAGTTAACCAGAGCGTTTGCGATGCTTTTGATGTTCCAGTCTATAAGCTACGGTAATCGCTTACCATCATATGAGCCGTTCATTTGTTTGCCGACAAAAAAAAACTTATTTCACGAACAAGAATTTACTGAAATCTTGTCTCCTGTAAAATAATGATTTTCGACTTGTGTCACTTGTCACAGAAGCCACAGAATAAATAAAAACGTCTCCTGCGCTTTGCTGCTTCGCTTCAAGGTCACAATGCCATACAGTAACTCGAAAATAATTAAAGCATTTTAAACTCTAATATTAAAAACTATAACGACTATTTCTTATAAATAGTATTTGTCATTCAATTAAAAGTTTAATAAAATATTAAAAAGGTAAAATAAAAGATGTGTAAATACTGAACGTGTCATTGTTTGTGCAGCTTTCGCGATGTATTTTTTTTGTTTCAGATATATAAACAGTAATTAGGAATTCAATTTCATTTGCAGAGGAACAACGCGAAGAAGCGATCCAAAAAAAAAAACCCACCATGAAGTTCTTTATGATTGCATCGTTGACTCTATTGGTAAGAAGTTTTTATATTTTCTTTTTTTTATGTTTATGCCATTTCCTGCCTCGTAGGACCACTATATGGAACCAGCCACTATCTACGGTGGTATTTGCGAACCGATACGACTTAGGGACCGTCAAAAAAAGAGCATACTCTTATTCGTAAGGCTGGCAACGCGCCCGCTAATCCTCTGATGTAGCGGGTACCTATGGATGTTGGATGGATTGATGGTACGGACTTACCACCAGGTGACCCAAGTGTCCGTTTGCCCCCTTCTATAAAAAAAATCCTTTTTTATACCACTAGGAAGGCGAACAATGATTCGCTTGGTGGTAAGCGCAACCACAGGGACATAAAATTACTTGGTAGCAGTATCGTTTGGCTGTGATCTTCTGACAAGTTAAGGTACTTCTCCAGCTGTCAATTTTTAAGCAAGGTACTTCCTACTGTGCTGTTTCTGGGAGTCGACAGGACATACTGCACATATTGGTAAAAATAGTCTGATCAAGTTATCAGTTGTAGACAAGCAATCAAATATATTCATTCTACACCGCGAGGGAGTTGTTTTATGAGAAAAGTCGCAGCAGATATAAATATTGCTTAAAATCTGGAACAGCTTGATTGGTAGAGAACTTCAACCTTTCCAAATATCACATCTAAATAATACTTCTCTCAATTAGTATCGTGTTCCTTTAGTGCATAAGGTAACAAGAGCTCCTGGGAATGTGCTGTGTCTGCTATATAATCATTTATTGTCATTGATTGTTTCTATTTTTTTTGGGATCTGTGGATAAACTTGTAGCTGCTGCCATAGCGCCATCTTTCTTTTTCGCTTCTCGGTTACGTGAGACTCGTCCTCTAACGTACTGTGAAGTGTCGACGGCTGGATGTAGGGTCAGCAACGCGCATTCATATGCTTTTGGTGTTGCGGCGGTCGATAACTACTATAACCGCTAACCATCAGGCGCTAACCAACAGTACAATTGTTTGCTTAGTAGTATAAAATTAAATCCAGACAGTTGAACTAAATAGGTACATATTTGTTGACGAACTGTACGTCTTATATATTTATTAATGTCAAAGTTTTTAACTTCTTTTAGTTGTCTTTCTAGCAAGGAGAATAATGCGTTTTACTTGACGCTTTTTTCGTCGACCTACGTTGTATTATACCACATAACTTTTTACTGGATGTACCGATTTTGATAATTCTTTTTTGTTGAAAATTAGATATCCCTAGTTTGGTACCATGATAAAGAAATCGGGATTTGATGATGGAATCCTAGAGAAATCGAGGAAAACTCTCAAAAATCTGCAATAACTTTTTACTGGGTGTACCGATTTTGATAACTTTTAATTTAATCGAAAGCTGATATTTATCATGTGGTCACACTTTAATTTTATCGAGATCTGATAACTACTTTTTGAGTAATCTTTAATAACGCGCAGTTTACTTGACTATTTTTTCGTCCATCTACGTTGTATTACTTGTCGATGTAATTAAAGTCGGTTTTTTTTCGCTTGCAAGAAAATACCATTATTGTTAATTAATTAATTACTAAAATTATTTATACAACGGCTTTAATTTGGAAACAACGTCAACATGATTAGCGGTCGGTAAATATTTGCTCAATTTCAAATCAACTCACGTATTAATACTTTTTTTTTTAAATTTTTTAAAGTGCTAATTATGTTATACTAATAAACGAGCAATTCTTGTATATATATATATATATAATCTGAATCTCGGAAACGGCTCCAACGATTTTCATGAAATTTAGTATACAGGGGATTACGGGGGAGATAAATAAATCTAGCTAGGATTCATTTTTAGAAAATGTCGTTTTATCCCTGTTTTTAGGCAATGAAAAAATGGCTACAATATCGTTAGAATAAGAAGGTAAATTTCACATCTGTCAATAAAGTTGTAATAGCTCAGGGGAAATCGGCCGATCGCGCTCGGCCGAAAAGATCATGGTTCGAATCCTCACGTATTCCAGATCGATTATCGATTTTTTTTTCTTTTTTTTTTCTAAAAAAAAATAAAATTATTCATATTTTATCAATATGTAATTCGTATTTAAATATGATTTTCAAAAAACACGATTTACTAAAAATACCGAGCTAAGCTCGGTCACCCAGGTCCTTATACTTATATAGTGCAAATTATTCGCACGGGTATAGCGAATGTATGATATCATAATAAATCTGTAGTTCACATATTACATGTATAATTGGTCTAATAAAGTGTATTCAAGTAGTATATTATTGGTATCACCATCAACATTATAAACAAGGACAAGTTGTAAGAAAAATTTTAGAATTCAGAAACGAATCCCAAGTTTTCATTTATTCATTTTTATTATTTTCGCAGGTCGTAATGGCTGTTGACTCCACGGGTAAGTTATCTTTAATTTGTACCATATAACTTAAAATACTATAGAATGTTTTATGGTTTTAATTTGAAGTTAGATTGTTTTATCAGAATGAGCTGTAGCTAGAGAAGGGTAACTTAACCTTAGAGAATATCGCAGCCCAATACCACTTCTCTTAAGTGGTTCTCTTAAGTTGTATTGCTATGGTGAGTAAGGTAGCCAGAGCTTCTGGAAATACCAGGTGTAAGGTAGGCAACGCGCTTACGATGCTTCTGGTGTGCACGCGTCTATAAGCTACGGTAATCACTTATTATGGGGTGGACCGTACGCTTGTTTGATATAAAAATACCCTTTTTTAATTGCATTTCATCACTTCAGCCTATCACAGTCCACTGTTGGACATAGAAATTCACAAGTTCGCGCCAAAAATGGCGTAAACTCATGTGTGTTGCCCATAGTTACCACGCTGGGCAGGCGGGTTGGTGACCGCAGGGCTGGCTTTGTCGCACCGAAGCCGCTGCTGCCTGTCTTTGGCCTGTGTGTTTCAAAACCAGCATGTACATGGTTATCCCGCCATCTTAAGGCTTTTTAAGTTCCAAGGTGGTAGTAGAACTGTGTTACCCTTAGTCACCTCTTACGACACCCACGGGAAGAGAGGGGGTGGCTATATTCTTCACTGCCGGAACCACACAGCAATATTATGCATTACTTTACAGTAAAAGATCAAATCTTTGTTATTATGCATTCTATGAATCATCTCTCAGATTTTATTTTTAACTATTTTGTGTATTAATTAATAACAAATTTTGCTTACAGATTACGAATCTGAAGAATCCAAGGGACTTGGCGGAGGTCTGGGCTTATCTGTGGCTGAGAGTGATTCTGAAACATTTGGGCATAGTCGTGCTAAAAAAACTGGAGGCGGTGGTTCTGGCGCCGGGGCTGGTAGTGGCTCTGGGGGTGCTGGAGGCGGTGGTGCTGGCGCGGGGGCTGGCAGTGGTTCTGGAGGTGCTGGAGGCGGTGGTGCTGGAGCAGGTGCTGGCAGTGGTTCTGGGGGTGCTGGAGGCGGTGGTGCTGGCGCGGGGGCTGGCAGTGGTTCTGGGGCTGCTGGAGGCGGTGGTTCTGGCGCCGGAGCTGGTAGTGGCTCTGGGGGTGCTGGAGGCGGTGGTGCTGGCGCGGGGGCTGGCAGTGGTTCTGGGGGTGCTGGGGGCGGTGGTGCTGGCGCGGGGGCTGGCAGTGGTTCTGGGGGTGCTAGAGGCGATGGTGCTGGAGCAGGCCCTTGCAGTGGCTCTTGTTAACTGTTTAATTAAATCTTTGATTTATTAATAAACATTTCCATTTACTTATCTTGACTTTTATTTCGTTTTTGCATTTAAACAAGAAAAAAAGTAAATAAATTTGCGAATTACCTATGAATTCAAAAACGTGCTTTTTATGGCATTCTTCTTCTTTTTCCTCGTTCCCTCAATGATGAGGATCGCGACCACGAATCATATGTCTCTATTGAAGGCGATCGTATGCAGTACGTGTTGCACGGTTTTATGGCATAGTCAGGAACAATGTAGCTTTCTTTTATTAGGTGGAAACCCACTAAAATTTCTGGAAGGTAATTTCCAAGTCAGACTGCCCTAGATTTTTAACAAAATTCTTACTGCTGTGCTCTACGATTGCTTTTAGATAAGGAAGTTAAACGTTTTAGGTACCTCTATTTTTGTATGTTCGCTGCATTTTCATCAATTAACTAAACTTTAAAGATAGTCTAGCTTAAGAAATTCCAGGAATGGTTCTAATTCTACCGAATCAGGATATGACCATTTATGACAAATTATAGAAAAATTATGCAATTGTTTGATAATCTCTTTATTTAAAACTATATTACACAGAAATACCATGGTGCCGTGCGTAGGTAAAATATAAATTTAAAAAAAAAACCTTCGAAAATTAAGTTAAAAGTTTTGGATTTGTTTGAATTAAATATACGATATTATAACAATAATACAGGTTTAATAAAATAGGTTTAATGATAGGTATCTAATATATAAAATTCTCGTGTCACAGTTTTCGTTGCCATACTCCTCCGAAACGGCTTGACCGATTTTGATGAAATTTTTTGTGCTTATCCGGTATCTATGAGAATCGGCCAAAATCTATTTTTCATCCCCCTAAATGTTAGGGGTAGTCCACCCCTAAATTTTTTTTTTTATTTTTTAGACAAAATTTTTAATTTCTATTTTTTTATGATACAACATTAAAAAATACATACAACCCAAAATTTTCAACCCTCTACCATCAACCCCTATTTTTAAATAGCGTTTAGCAGCAAGACAACGTTTGCCGGGTCAGCTAGTATTTTATAAATATTATCATTGAAGAAATGTATCTAATGACCATGTTACAAAAGTAGTAAAACGGTTACTGCTTTACCTAGTAGCTAACCTAATCTGCACGGCATTGTAGATTCATGGTAATTATCTGATGATAAGGTGAGGATATTCGGCAGAACTCCTCAATAGCTGTTAATAGGTCAAAAGTAATGCAGTATACATAGTTGCCGGTAGCTGTTCCTGTGTAAATATCTCTTCGAAATACTTCACAAGGTGTTTAATATATACGTGTATATGATAACAACCGGTACAGCCAGCTCAACGTGCTGTCCGAGGCACTTGTATAAACTATAAAGACAATTAACAAAAAAAAAACCGACTTCAAAAAGGAAACTAAAAAGTGAAAAATAAATTTACTTATTACAAAGTAATTCGTATTTTGATTTAGTTAATCAGAAATGATTAAATAAATATTTTATAATTTTGAAGTCGGTGCCAAGTAAAACAATAACTACTCTAGTATCTACTCATAAGTTGTATTCAGTTTTCTTTCATAATTTGTTTCATTGACTATTAGGTTGAATACTATTATTATTCTGTTATTGTTTTGACATATCTAATAATATTTTTTGTACTTGTTTGTTGTGTGTGTGTGTGTTGTTTGTGTTTGTTATTGTAGCCGGGTTGTTGTAGTATTTACTTGGCACCAACTTCAAAATTATAAAATATTTATTTAATCATTTCTGATTAACTAAATCAAAATACGAATTACTTTGTACTAAGTAAATTTATTTTTCACTTTTTAGTTTCCTTTTTGAAGTCGGTTTTTTTTTGTTAAAAATTATTTTATATTACAATTTTTAGTGATGGGTAGACCTAACAAGGACGCTTTTTCTCTTATGTCGGGGGTTCGGAAACATATACAATACACAAGCACAAACACCCAGATCATGATAAACATCTATATGGCCAATACAAATGTCTGTCGTGCGCGGGGATTGAACCCACTAACGCCAGCGCAACAGCCGGTGCTGTGACCGCTGCGCTAACGCGTGGACATACTATGAGTAAAGTTCGCTATCAGGTGTACGTAATAACAACCGGGACTGACAGCCTAGCGTGTTCTCTGAGGCTAGGTTGGGAGAACCACAAGGATTAACAACTAGACCGAAAATAAATATTTGTATAAACATAAATATCCACTCCGAGCGGGAATAGAACCCGCGACCGTCGGTGTGTAGGCGCCGCCGACACGGCACATGCACCATTATATCAAAGCGGTCGTCAAACAGCAAAAGGTAACTGCTGTAAATTGTTGAGAAATTCCCTCGAGTGTTTATGGGCTCCATCATCAAACCTGGTCCTGTGACACAGATGATTACACAGCAGGTAATTGCTGTAAATCGTTGAAAAGTTCCCTCGATTATCTTTCGTCTCCATCATCAGACTGTAATGGCACTTGTAACTCATATAGGTGCAAAGTTCTCATCAATAGCAACGAATTAAGTTCAAACACCAGGTAATCGCTATAAGTCGTTGAAGAGTCCCCTCGACTATCTTTCGTCTCCATCTACAGAGTGAAATGGCACTTATAACTCATACATATGCAAAGTTCTCATCAACAGAAACGAATTAAGTTCAAACAGCAGGTAATTGCTATAAATCGTTAAAGAGTTCCCTCGACTATCTTTTGTCTCCATCATCAAACTGTAATGGCACTTATAACTCATACAGGTGCAAAGTTCTCATCAATAGAAACGAATTAAGTTCAAAAACCAGGTAATTGCTATAAATTGTTGAAGAGTTCCCTCGACTAGCTTTCTTCTCCATCATCAGATCAACTCCAGACCTTTATTAAATAGTAGTGCTTTATAGCACTTAATGAAAACATGATTAAATTTACTAGTCACCCTTACGATTTTTGAAAGTTTCCCTCGATTTCTCTGGGATCCCATCATCAGATCCTGGTTTCCTTACCATGGTACCAAACTAGGGATATCTCCTTTCTAACAAAAAAAGAATTATCAAAATCGGTTCATAAACGAAGAAGTTATCTCTGAACATACATAAAATATATATATATATATATATATATATATATATATATATATATATACTAGCTGACCCGGCGAACTTCGTATCGCCTAACAGTGACTTTTAAGTATTATCACAAATCTTTTGTATGGCAGTATAGAAAAGTGTTGTTTTTAGACTTTTTCAAGAGATTTAAATTTTTTTTTTTTTTTTAGAATTATTCTCTCCGTAAGAACCATCCTCGTACTTCAAGGAATATTTAAAAAAAAATAATTAGCGAAATCGGTCCAACCGTTCTCGAGTTTTGCGCTTAGCAACACATGTTCGACTCATTTTTATATTATAGATATACGGTCGAATTGAGTAACCTCCTCCTTTTTTTGAAGTCGGTTAAAAAGGACATGGGTTCATAAGCCTGTGGATGTATATCACTTGTAAAAAAAAAAAATTGTATAAGGTGTTTAATATATACGTGTATATGATAACAACCGGTACAGTCAGCTCAACGTGCTATCCGAGGCACGTGTATAAACTATAAAGACAAAAATCGTACTGCCAGTGTTTAGGTGCCGCAGATGCAGCACACGTACCATCACACCAGAGCGGTCGTTACTAATCTTAGTAATTGTAATTTGTCAAGCGGTTTATTCATAAATATTTACCAAAATAAGATTTTTTTTTTGTAATTCTTATTTGTATGTCTTTGTTCATGAATTATAACTTTTTTTTCTATTTTAAATAAAAATAAAAATCGTGTGATCAATTCTGTAGGGACGTTATTTGTTGCTGCAATAAACTGGCAGGCGTTACAAAAATATTACAATATAACGGTAAAATGATAATGATTCAGTGATTTTATTGGTTTGTAATTAAAATTAAAGATGTGAAGACGGTATTTAAATTTCAACGATTTTATTTTCCCTTTATAGAATTACATAATTGTGTATAAATTTTAAAACTACACACAAATCTTGATTCCGACATAAGTATATATTATACTAGCTTCTGCAGGCTACCTAACACTAAAAGAATTTTTCAAATCGGACCAGTAGTTTCTGAGATTAGCGCATTCAAACAAACAAATAAACAAACAAACTCTTCAGCTTTATAATATTAGTATAGATTTTTCGTCATATTATATTTTAATTGTTTTTTTTTACAAAAATTTAAATTGTTATTTTTAGAATGCTATCTTGTTTGCGTATACATTTGTATGTGAATAAAAAATAGTGAATTACGCAGAAAAGAAAAAATAAAAAACAGTGTAATGTGGTTAGCGGTTATTTAACCCTAGAAAGATAATCATATTATAACTATAGTAAAAGATAATCAGACATATGTTAGTTAGTTACGGTGTTTTATTAATCCTATGTAATTTTTATCATGCGTTATTGGTTTAAATGATTGTTTATATAATAATAAATGAAATGAAACGATAATGTAGGAAAATTAAAGTTTAATTGAAAAATTACAAACAAAAATCGTAAACTTCTTTACAAATCAACAAAAAATTTGGTTAATTTCTAAAGGAACATTTAAAATCTCTTTCAGTCTTTATGTTCGCATCTTTGGCACTTTTTCGCTTACACTAACTTACAAAATACCTATTACAAAAATAAGTTTTTAATTTTTTTATAAAACACACTCACGGTACACGTCATTTTTATGTTCTCCACACACGGGTTTTTCGCTCTTTGCGCATGATAATTTTGACATTCTGCGGAGTTTTGATGGACAGTAGGAACAATATCCCTTTTTTTTCAGGCAGCTCTTCTTGCTGAATCAGACCACTGTTCGCATTCGCATTTGGCAACTTTTTCAAAGTTAGCGTCTCCTTTTTTCCATCCATGGTGACGTGAGATCTGTGCTTAGTTTTTTCATATTTTTTTACAGTGTTCGAACAATAAATTAAATAGAAATTTACAAATATTGCAAATGCCATAAAGTACAGCCTTTGGCCACCTGTTCGTCTTTCTGGAGCATGACATTGTCGAACATATTTGGTCGAATTTGTCGACACCTCCCTTTGTCTGGTTATAAAATATACGGCAACCTGAAGGGGAGCCGGGTCGATAGCAGACTCTGAATGATCTTCAGCAAAGCAGTTGAGTATATTATCTACAGATTCGTCGATTAATTCGTCTTCAGTTATTGATTGGTAATCTCAGATTATACATACTCTTTTGATGTCAACTCTGATCTGTTTGGTTTTAAATGTATTATATTTAAATTACTTTAAATTTGGAATGTTATTTTTATTTGTTTAGATTGAATTGTGTCATATTTTATGATTCTGTGAAAATCGCTTTAAGAAGTTACATGTTTAGTTATCTGACTTTTGTATTTTTATATAAATTTTATAATGGTTACGTTTAATAAAAAAAATAAAAAAATTCAAAATGTTTAAGTTAAAATAAATAGTTTACTAATCAGTCTTCTTTTGGTTTCAAAGTGTCCTTTTGGTTTCAAAGTGATCCCATTAGCCTCATCTACCATTCAAGAGGTTATGGGCCTATAAATATTTATATTTTTGGTGTTTTTCCAATTTTTTGAGCAAAAGTGACAGCTGCGAAGAAATTTACAAAGATGGACAAGCCCATCAAACCATCGTTGTCAAAAGATTCTAATTACCATAGCTGGAAACAAAAGAATACTTTGAAAATAATTGCTCCGGGTTTTGAAAATATTTTAAAAAACAAAAAACTTGTGATTGCAATAAAAATAAAACTTTAAATTTTTTCTGCTCTTTTTGTAAGAGACCTGGCCATACTACGGATAGATGTTTTAAAAGAAATAATAGAAGCAGTAATAATCATAAACCAAATAATGTGAGTATAGACGCTGTTTTAGATTCTGGTGCTACATCACATATGTTTAAAGATAGTTCACTTTTATACAATTTGAAATCTTTAAATACACCTATAGCTTGCGCTGATAATATGATGATTAATGCAGAAGCAACTGGTAGTTGTATTACTGACACCTGTACTTTAGAAGGAGTGCTACATGTGCCTAAGATTGCTAAAAATATTATTTCGGTTAGCAGCTTAACAGACAGAGATTTTAAAATAATTTTCTATACAAATGTAGCAGTAGTAAAGAAAGAAGAGTGAAAAGTACTAGTAGCGCATAGAAACAATAACTTCTAAATGCAATTTTTCCAACTGCCTCGGCGTTGCTGGTTGAAAGTGAAAGTATTTGGCATAGACGGTTAGCTCATTTGAGCAATGTTAGAGAAACAGCAAATTGTAGGTTTAAACCTGTCTAGTTCCGACTTCGTATCAAAGTCCTGCGAAGTTTGTCATCAAGCTAAATTATGTAGGCTTCCTTTCAAAACTGTACGGCATTTAGCTAATAGACCACTAGAAATTATTCATACTGATATTTGTGGTCCAATTGACTGTCAGACATGGGATGGTAGGAAATATTTCGTTACGTTTCTCGATGATTTTACTCACTCCGCAAGGGTCTATCTATTACGAAATAAATCAGAAACAATAGGTTGCATTTTAAACTTTACTCGTTGGGCTGAAAGACATTTTAATCAAAAAATTGAATAACTACGGTGTGATAACGGAGGTGAATACTGCAGTATATTGGGTATTTTCCCTACTTTTAACCCCAGAGTTTTTTCGGGGCTCAACCGATTTTATTGGACACATTATTTTGTAATGTGCACGTGATGCGCTTTCATTTGAGACCCCACTAGATTATATTTGCAGACATTCGGTTATTCTTCCCCACTTTCAGCCCCCACAACTTTTAAACGACTCAACTGATTTATCGCTATCATATATTATATTCGCTATTATTATTATATATTATATATATCTCGCCCGTAACTCACCTAACATACAAAAAAAACTAAATTGAAATCGCTTCATCCGTTCGCGAGCTACGGAGCCACAGACAGACAGACAGACGGACATACAGACACGTGAAATTTATAACAACCCCCTTTTTGCGTCGCGGGTTAGTTAAAAAAAACATTTTTGAATAAAAAAAATACATTTTACAAAATAAATTTATTTAAATAAATACCAAAACATCTATAATTTACTTAATACAAAGCAATAAATAATGGATATTAAGCAATTTAATGAAAGGACAAAATTAATAAAAAATAGTTTATTTTTTATACTTATAAATTTGAAATAAGAATTTATATTTAGTTTCCATGTTTGTTACGTAATGGCACCATAAATCTTTTGCAAGTTAAACATCTTAATAAGTCTTTCACAATCATTTCGCAAGGGCAATGTTATGTGTATCGCTATCACTATTGTAAGATAATTTCGTGCAGAACTCGAATTTAGTTTGTTATTGAATAGATTTTGATGGTACAGCAGCTAAACATCGAAATAGCAATAACTTATTTAGTGAGGTTACTTTTTGTCCAGTTTGCAGTCATCAGATTTTTTGACAACGGGTTTTTTGTCGTCACATTTTTCTGGCTTGACGTCTTTTAGCTTGTCTGGTGTAGGCTGGTGCCCAGGCTTACAATTGTCAGGATTGGGGTGTTTAGTTTTGTAGTGTTCAAGTTTGCAATCCTCGGGCTTAGGGTTCACAGGTTTTGTGCCACAATCATCTTTTTTTTCAAATTCTTTTTAAAGAAATTTGGGTCTGCAACAGAATTACAAATTTTTATTGTGAGATTATTTAGCAAAATATGATTTGTTTTTATAATCTTTATATTCGTTGATTTTCAACAACTTTGAACCCCTACCCTTCGCTGGGGATATGCGCGATATCTACTAAGGTTAGACTACCCCTCTCTGTTATACCCAAAAATCACGTGTATTGGTTGGTATGAACTGTATTTAAAACTTCACGATGTTTTTCACAATTAAATTAAAAAATAATAATCGCAATAAAAACGTTTAAACAAACATAAAGGTGGCAGAGCGATTGAAAAGCGAATACACGTGAATGCAATAAGTAATTCATGTGGTCCTTTGTTAATTTCAATCAACTTAGTACCGGATCAACTACGATTATTTGACCTTCTTAAAAAAATATACTTACTTGCGTGAGCTAGTGAGGACATCACGACAATACCCTGAAACATAAATATTTATTAAAGTTATTTACTCATTTTTAACCGACTTGGAAAAAAGGAGAAGGTTCTCAATTCGACTGTATTTTTTTAATGTATGTTACCTCAAAACTTTTAACTGGGTGGACCGATTTCGATTAGTTTTTTTTAATCGAAAGGTGGTGCGTGTCATGTGATCCTATTTAAATTTGTTCGAGATCTGTAATCTGACAAGTACTTTTTGAGCTATATCTAACAATGCGTCGAGCACAGCGAGTCTAAGTATATATTAACGCGAGAAGCATTTTCTTTAAGTAGAGGGGGCAAACGGACATTTGGCTCACCTGGTGGTAAGTAAAAACAAAATCCACAGAGCTACATCAGAGGATTAGCAGGTGCGTTGCCGGCCTTTCAGATAGGATTATGCTCTTTTTTTGAAGGTCCCTATGGTTCCATAAAGTGGTCGTGCGTGGCAGGAAATAGCGCAAAAATCGAGCTGTCGTAGAGCTCCGGACATCGCGGTGATGTGGGTATAATAACATGGTGAGGCATAATCTTTGGACTCCTTTTTACCAAAATTGCGCGGATGGAGGAGTATGAAATTTCGCACATTTATAGTTAATAAATATAGGAGAAAGGAAGGCTAATATTTAAATTATGCCTATAAAATACATTAATTCGATAAAAAAAACATTATACACACTACCATGAATTTGACACACGCAAGCATATATACTCTTTTGTTTATAGTTAAAGTCTGTGGTTAAATTATGGTCGAAATTTCGGCCACTGAGCTACCACTAGTAAAAATAAATCCTCCAAATATATGTACGCGCATAACTTGCGAAGGACTGCAGAGACTGGGATATTTTTAATAAATGGGATAAAAAAATCGGTACATTTACGAAAGAAAAAAAATATCGGTTCGAAGTTCTCTGGGTCAGCTAACATACTGAAGTCATTTTAAGTTACCACCGGATTAAATTTCAAACTAAATTAATAAATTTAAAAATAATTAATAAAAATAAAATATTTTTACTAAAATTTATATAAAAAAATGTAAAACAATCTGATAATTTTGAAATTATTGGCAAATTTATTATCTTCGTTATTTATTTGCTTACATTAAATACAAAAAATAAATGTACCTTGTACTTACAGCCAGTAATAGAAGTACTGAGAACCTCATCTTTGAATAACCTCTTCGTAAACTGTTTTGATAGAAACTGACTGACTGTTTGAGGAAAAATTCATTACTTCGTTCGTTTTTATATCAAAAATTTAAAACAATGTACGAGTAAATATGAATGTTATGCAAACTTTAATGTTTTAGGATTCCGTAGTAAGTGCTATTAAGCTACGTCTGCTTAATCAAGTTTATCTTCTGTAACAACCTGCGTGGTAAATGGATACTGCAGCTTATGGAAGCCTGCAAGACTCGTGCGTTGCCTACCCTGTCCTCGACTCTGTCCACGAGCTCTCTACCTTGCACAGGAACATGACACTACTTGAAAGCAGTTAATTTAATGAATGATTAATGAATTAGTTGTTATTTAACTGTGATCTTCTGTAAGCTTGAGGTAATGCTCCTTTTTTTGGTATCGCAGGGGAACTCATTTACGGGTGATATCCAGGACGCCCGGGTAGGCGGTTCTAGGCCGTATGTCGGCTTCAGCACTTGGGGGTGAAATACCGACCCCGATGACACTGTGTCAAGCAGAACCGGGTTCCCACCTCGGCCCGACTCGGGCACAGGGGCATTACTGGAGGCGCATTAAGTAGCGCCTCCTACGCATCTCCGTTCGGCGCCTGTGGAGGGAGGCCTCGTCGAGCATCGCGGTGATGACGCTCGGCAGTTACAAGCCTCCAGACCCCCAACTAACACCAGCCAGGCTATCTCCTTGGCTCGGCATATGGCCTACTGCAAGATCTTCCTTTTTTCAACGTAGATCCTGCGCAGCCTGTCGTCTCTGTCCACGTCCTGGGGGCGTCTCCGCCTGCTCCGAGTATATTGCCTCCTGGCCCCGTTGCAGGCAACCCGGTGACCGGCTATCTCAGCCGACCACCAGTAGAGCGCCCGTCACAGGGGTGGACGCTTCGTGAGTGGCATGGCCCCTCTGCAGACAGCAGTGAATGCGTCGCAGAGCCGGTTAGCCGCCTCATTCACCTCAAAATCCGACAGCGACGGGAGACTCCAGCGACTTCCTCTGCCAGTTCTCGGATAGCTTGGAGAGTGCCCAGCGCGGAAACTGGCTACGTCCCCTAGACGACGTTGACGACGACGACGACGCCGGGCGGACGGGAGCTGGAGACACCTCGAACCTTATGTATCGATGGTCCGAGAGAGTCTCCACCTCCGTCTCCACCTTCCACCTCTCCACTCTGCGTGCGATGGCCGGCGTGGCGAACGTGACGTCAACCACACAACCCCCGACCAACGCACGCACGTCTGGACTGCCCCTACATTGAGTAGGGACAGTCCGACAGCAAGCATCCACTCCTCCACCTTCCTCGCGTTTAGGTTCGT
Source organism: Melitaea cinxia (assembly GCF_905220565.1). Lineage (NCBI taxonomy): Eukaryota > Metazoa > Arthropoda > Insecta > Lepidoptera > Nymphalidae > Melitaea > Melitaea cinxia. The sequence goes on along the minus strand of NC_059418.1, from coordinate 7,348,494 downwards.
AACCGGGTACTCCCAAGCCGTGGACTTGGCGTTGAGGTCGCCGGCTACGAACACATGAAGGGGAGCTAGCTGCCCCAAGATCGGCCCCAGAACGTCGAGTAACCTTTCCATGGCCGGGAGGTCACGTTTCGGGGAGAAATAGACTCCGGCGAAAGCCACCCCTACCCGAACCGCTGCCACATACCCATGGCCCCTCGCCTTGACGACGAGGGGGGGGTCCTGCTCCAGGCCTTACCAAGATCGCCACAAAGCCCTCGGTGTCTCCCGCCCATTGTGGGCAAAGAGGCACGGCATATGGCTCGGCGACGATCCCGTCGTCAACACACCACTCTGCCGTGGACTGCAGGAAAATAAATAAATAATCACTACATAGTGTAAAACAAAGTCGCTTTCTGTATCCCTATGTCCCTACGTCACTATGTATGCTTAAATCTTTAAAACTACGCAACGGATTTTGATGCGGTTTTTTTTCATAGATAGAGTGACTGAAGAGAAAGGTTTATATGTATAATCATATCCATTAAATAGTCGAGAAATACTGTTATTTTTGAGGTTTCTAATGTGATGTCGTAAATAATTACATTTTTTCTGCATACATTGCAAACGCAGCCTGAACCCTACGAGATTTATCAAAATAATGTACTAAGTATTGTACACATTGAAAAGGTCTACAGAAAACTCCGCTATGGTATATGTCTATCTCTTATGAATATTTCACAATAACATTTTTTTGTCATTTACTTTTTACGACAAATGGCTAATTTTCAAAGCGATTTTAACCAATACAGCATTAATCTTTATCTAATTAAATACCCTAAATGCAATGTTGATTTAATATAGATTTATATATTTCAAAACATGATCATCAGATTCATATTTGGTTTAAGAAAGTACGATCATATCTCAGATTATCGAGCACAGCTTAACTGGCTTAAAATAAGAGAACGCCGCAACTTACATCTTCTATCTTTTCTCTACTCTATCCTTTTCCATCCCACTACTCCCCCATACCTAAAAAAATGTTTTACTTTTCTTGGCTCGGACGTGCCCAGTACGTTAGGCCTTCGTTCTCAGGGTGACAACAGACTTAAACATCCTATATCGCACAGTCTATGTTACAGCAAATCTTTTTGTGTTAAGGCCGTAAAACTGTGGAATGCCCTCCCGCGAGACATTCGCCAAGCAGAGTCGATTGATATTTTTAAACGACGTGTTAAAAAACATTTTCTATCTACATATCGTTAATAACATTTGTTTATATGATATTTATATATTACTATTTGTAAATAATTATTGTTACTGTATATTTTATGTATCTAATTTTTTTTTTTTATGCATATTACTATTTAGATATATGTATGCCTCAATGTAATTATGTATGTGTATTTTATATGTATGTATGTATGTATGTATGTATTTATGTGTGTATATATGTGTTTCATACATTATATACTAAAATATTTACTTATTTATATGTTTTTTTTTTTTTCTTTTTTAATAATTATGTAAGTTTATCATATCGTAGTTTTTATCTATTTATAATTGATCCTTACTCCTTAATTTGCACACCTTAACCGCTGCTACTGTATCGTGTCCTGTACCCAAAGGTTATCTGGAAGAAATCGCTATTTAGCGATAAGATCGCCTTTGTACATCTTCTATTGTATCTTTCTTTATATGTGTGTCTGTATTTCGGTGTACATTAAGAATAAATAAATAAAATAAAAAATAAATTATATGGCTCTTTGCAGCATATGATTTAAATGAATATTTTCGAAGATATTACAGATTTAAAAATTGCGGGACGTAGCGTTTGCGGCGGGTCCGTCCGGCCGGGCCGGCGGGAGCGTGCCTACAAATAGCGCGTCGGAGGACGCGGCTGTCCCTGTAGCACTTTGAATTTAGCAGCGATCGGACGCGTTTATTTTATGCATTCAGTAATGAATAAATCAAAACTACTGGATCGATTTTAATCATTTTTTCAGTGAATGACATAGGCTATATATTTTATACCCGTGCGAAGCCGGAGCGGTTGTTGGTTGGGTCAGCTTGTCTTAGCTTATCTATAAAATTCTTATGTCAAAATATTAGTTACAATACTCCTTCGAAACGGATGAACCGAATTTTATGACATTTTGTGTGCATATCGGGTAGGTCTGAGAATGGGCCTACATTTATTTTTAATACCCCTAAGTTATAATGGGCGGGCGATATAATAAAATATAATATGGCAAAACAATGTTTGCGGGGTCAGCTAATTTTTATATCAAACTAGCTGTACCCTGCGCGCGTTACTACGCTTTTTTTTGGTCGTACCAACTCAGAAACCCTTGTGGCAACAAACGTTTAGCGAATATCGTTGCCTATAGATGCCTGATTGACCCTAACCCAATCCCCACCAGAAGCCCTGGTCACCTTACTCACACAGGAACACAACACTCATTGAGAGCAGTATTATTTATCTGTGACCTTTTGTAAGGTCGAGGTACTTCCCCAACCGGGCTGCTCCAGATTTTGAGCAGGATATTTACTGTCCCTACCTCAGTTAGTTCAACATGAAGAAAGAGGCCTATACAACAACAGCGAAATATTTTAGGCTAAATCAACAAAATAAGTCTAGCTGACTGGGAACTAAGCAAGTTAAAAGAAAAAAAAAAGATAAAACGAGTGTGCTTTAGACCACACGACTAAAGTAAAACTTCTGCACAGTAGGCCTGCACTATGTCTTAGATATACGAGACGTAGCTGGCTATGAGAAAAAGAGGGAAAGAAAATGTGTACTCGCGCCTCTGTCTCTTGTTCCGTTCGCTTCGCTCGATCACAATTTTCGTAACGCTCTCGTTACTCATTCACCAGCTTACTTCCCAAGTCCAAGCGTGCGTAAAGAATTTTTACTTCAAAAGGTCGTATCTGCTACTTTCATTAAGGCGAGTACACCGCACCACTTAATGTACCTAATTAATTTGGTCGGGAGGACAAGTGTTGTTTCCTGATCACCAGCTATCTACGAACGGCGTACCAAATTTCATTACAAACTATAGAGTGTAGTAATATTTATTTATTTTTATTTATTTATCTATACTGTGAAGTACAATAGGCAGATTTATGGCAATTTAGCCATTTCTTCTAGACAACCTAAGTAAAGGAAGGTTAAAATTATTATTAGCTCGGAAAAGGGTAGGTAGTTAGACAAAAATTATGTTTAACAATCAAGTCATACCGAGACCGGTGTCGGTCGATGGTATTACGTACGGTATTATATTTACCTAGGCCATACTATCCAACTAGGCCGCAACAACTTCAAGGTGGGAGGCTGACAGGAGGTTCCAGTAGGGCTGAGCGGCGTTTGGCAGGCTTCCTCGAGTATTCACTTCGAAGATTCCGCAATGCTTGAAGATAAAAGTCTTCGAGCATTGCGTCTTATCTATGTTAACATACGGAGCCGCGACGTGGACACTGACGAAGGGCCAGTCTTCACAAATTGAAAGTCGAGCAACGTGCAATGTAACGGGCTTTGCTTGGGGTTTCTCTCATAGATAGGGTTAGGAATGAGACTATCCGTGAGAGAACGAAAGTAACTGACATAGCCCACAGAATTAGCAAGTTCAAGTGGCAGTGGGCTGGTCATCTGTGTCACAGAACCGATGGCCGTTGGAGTAGACGGGTCCTGGAGTGGAGACCGCGTCTTCGCAAACGCAGTTTGGGACGTCCTCCGGCCCGTTGGACCGACGATCTACGTAAGATTGCCGGTATAGGCTGGATGAGGATTGCGGAAAACCGGGATGTCTGGCGCGAAATTAGGGAGGCCTATGTCCAGCAGTGGACTGACATAGGCTGAAGTGATGAGGGTAGGTAGTGCTGTTATAAAATAAATTATTACTACTACTCATACTTGTACAAAATACATCTATACAAATAAATAAAATTGGAGTGTCTGTTTGTAATATTAAAATAACCTCTTTTTACTAAATGCATATGATGTATACACGATAGATATGCCAAAATAACATTTTTATAATTTTTTGTCTGTCTGCCTGTTTGTTCCAGCTAATCTCTGAAACAGCTGAACCGCTTTTGATGGCACTTTCGCTGGCAGATAGCTGATTTGATAAGAAGTAACTTAGGCTACTTTTATTTTAGAAATTTATATATTTTATAACTCTGTGAACTGAACAATAATTTTTTTTTTTAATTTCACGCGGACGAAGTCACGGGCACAGCTAGTTTGTAATAATATTAGGGGTGTTTTTATTTTTACGTATTCAAGGTGATAAAGAAGTATAAACAGCCATTGAAACTATTTGCACAAAGTCTAACATCTTTCAGTGGAAATGTACTAACAATTGAACAAATAAAAGTCAGATCATATGAAGTCGTCTGGCAACCTTGTAAAATACAAGGTAGTTAAATAAAAAATTCGTTAGCTTTCTTTGTGGTCTTAGCGTAATGTTTGCAACTTTTCTTTATATTTAGGTCAATATTTGTGAAAATTATTAAGTGGAGTATTTTTTCTTAACCGAATGAAAAAAGAAATTCTCAATTCGACTGTATTTTTTTATTTGTAGGTATTTTGATGATACTTTTTTTTTATTCGATAGCTGGTGCATTTCCTGTGGTTCTATTTAAATTTGATACAGATCTAACGAGAAGTTTTCGATTTATTTAAAAATATTGACCACTTAATTTTTTTTTTTTAATTTGTAACATGACGATTCGAAGGTGCTTTTTGAATTCTATTTGAATAAAGTTATTTTTGATTTAGCGGACTAAATTTTTTAATTGTTTTATTTTAAAATATTTACAATTCACAACTTAAGAACTAAATATTTACAGGTAGTTACGCTACAAATCATATCCGCGTGGAATGGTACCAAGAATGCTGGCAGCATTTCCCCGTTGAATCGCTATGCCGATTCTCTGGGCAAAAAATGGGGTGGAAGATTTGAATTTTGGAACGAAGTTCCTTACAGCAGGCTTGACATTTGGCTGGGCGACCAAACTGAAAAAATGTGATACTAAAACCGTAAGAAAAATATATAACGGAAGTGACGTAATATCAGTCACTCGACTGTTATGACGTTTGTAAAACTAAAATGTTACTAGTAAACTTTTTTTAAAAAATTTTGTGTAATTTTATACTGTCAACAAAAATAAATAAAGACATGTTTTTTATTTCACTTAATAGTTTGAATTATAATAATAATTATCATTATTTTGTTTGATTTATTTTATTTTACGGTATTTGTTATTTTCTAAAATACTAAATTTCCTAAATACTTTTATGTACTTAATTAAAAACCAATCAACAAAATTAAAAAAAAATCAAGAACTAGAAAATATATATAAAATTCAACATCCATTTTTTTTCAAATCGTGTTGCTTCTATACTATCCGAAGGAACTTCGTTCCTACCTGGTGTCCCATGGTACCACATAATTTTAGTCTAAGCTTTGTTTTTTAATTTTTTGACATTGATTTTGATTAGATACGTATATTAATTTTTAAATGGTACGTACAGGAAGTTCTAAGCACACAGACCTATAAACTACCTACGTGTATTATCATAAACCTATTTACAGGGACGGTAACGATGAAAAAAGTCGTATATATATATATATATATATATATATATATATATATATATACTAGCTGTGCCCGCGGCTTCGCCCGCGTTGAAATTAGTGTGTCACAAAGTTTTCCCGGCAAACTTCCAGTGAAACTCTCGTCAAAATCGGCTTAGCCGTTCCGTAAACCTTCTTCTTGCCAATGGTGGATCCCTCTCTCCAATGGTGAAACCGCATGAAAATCTGTTCAGTAGGTTTTGAGCGAATCGATCACATACACTTTTGGGGACTTTGTTTTATAATACACTAACTGTTGCCCGCGACTACGTCCGCGTGGTTATGAAGATATACATTACTATTAACATGTTTAACGCAAATTATTTTTTTATTTTACTCACTTGAAATGCTTCTCAAACTAACTAATATAAACTAACCCCAAAAAGGGGTTGATTTCTAAAGATATATTATTTGGACACTTTTTCACCATCTATCTATAGAGCTTACATTTTAAATTTCAAGTCTCTTACGTCAAAAACATGGGACTCTCATACAAACTTCCAACCCCCATTTTACCCCCTTAGGGGTTGAGTTTCGTAAAATCCGTTCTTAGCGGATGTCTACTTCCTATAAGGAGCCTACCTGCCAAATTTCAAGTTTGTAGGTGTTATAGTTTCGGAGATTTCGTGATGAATGACCTTTCGCGTTTATATATATTATAGATATATATACTTAGCTAATAGAATAAAATGCTCTGTGCCTCCTGTGATGAAATGATGTATAAGTCGAATTATCTGTACAAAAATTGGAGTGTCTGTTTGTAATATTAAAATAACCGTTTTTTACTAAATGCATAGGGATGTATACACGGTACATATACCGAAATGACATTTTTTACAATTTTCGTCTATCTGTCTGTTTGTTCCTGCTAATCTCTGAAATGGCTACACTGATTTTTACGGGACTTTCACTGGCAGATAGCTGGTGTAATATTTATTTTAGAAATATTTTTATTTTGTAACTCTGCGAGTTGAACGATATTTTTTTTTAATTCCACGCGGACGAAGTCGCGGGCACAGCTAGTAATACATATAACCGTTTGGTGGTTTTAACAAGGGTTTTAACAGAAAAAAATAACAAATATTTTTTTCCAATTTACGATATGATATCTACTAAGCTTACAGATTTTTTTACAAAGTGATATAACAAAAAAATTCTACTCGCGTAGTAATGAGGTAGGGCACAGCAGGAAATTTCCTGCTCAAAATACGGAGCAGCCCGACTGGGATAGTACCTCGACCTTACAGAAGATCACAGCAAAATAATACTGTTTTCAAGCAGTGTTGTGTTCCTGTTGGTGAGTAAGTTGACCAGAGCGTTTGCGATGCTTTTGGTGTTCCAGTCTATAAGCTACGGTAATCGCTTACCATCGGATGAGCGGTTCATTTGTTTTACACACACTCAAATTGTTACAGACACTCAAATTTATTGAAATCTTGTCTCCTGTAAAAGGATGATTTTCGACTTGTGTCACTTGTCACAGAAGCCAAAGATTAAATAAAAACGTTTCCGGCGTTTTGCTGCTTCGCTTCAAGGTCATAATGCCATACAGTAATTCGAAAATAATTAAAGCATTTTAAACTCTAATATTAAAAACTATAACGACTATTTCTTATAAATAGTATTTGTCATTCAATTAAAAGTTTAATAAAATATTAAAAAGGTAAAATAAAAGATGTGTAAATACTGAACGTGTCATTGTTTGTGCAGCTTTCGCGATGTATTTTTTTTGTTTCAGATATATAAACAGTAATTAGGAATTCAATTTCATTTGCAGAGGAACAACACGAGGAAGCGATCCAAAAAAAACCCACCATGAAGTTCTTTATGATTGCATCGTTGACTCTATTGGTAAGAAGTTTTTATATTTTCTTTTTTTTATGTTTATGCCATTTCCTGCCTCGTATGACCACTATATGGAACCAGCCGCTATCTACGGTGGTATTTGCGAACCGATACGACTTAGGGACCGTCAAAAAAAGAGCATACTCTTATTCGTAAGGCTGGCAACGCGCCCGCTAATCCTCTGATGTAGCGGGTACCTATGGATGTTGGATGGATTGATGGTACGGACTTACCACCAGGTGACCCAAGTGTCCGTTTGCCCCCTTCTATAAAAAAAATCCTTTTTTATACCACTAGGAAGGCGAACAATGATTCGCTTGGTGGTAAGCGCAACCACAGGGACATAAAATTACTTGGTAGCAGTATCGTTTGCTGTGATCTTCTGACAAGTTAAGGTACTTCTACAGCTGTCAATTTTTAAGCAAAGTACTTCCTACTGTGCTGTTTCGGGAGTCGACAGGACATACTGCACATATTGGTGAAAATAGTCTGATCAAGTTATCAGTTGTAGACAAGCAATCAAAAATATTTATTCTACACCGCGAGGGAGTTGTTTTATGAGAAAAGTCGCAGCAGATATAAATATTGCTTAAAATCTGGAAGAGCTTGACTGGTAGACTACTTCAACCTTTCCAAATATCACATCTAAATAATACTTCTCTCAATTAGTATCGTGTTCCTTTAGTGAATAAGGTAACAAGAGCTCCTGGGAATGTGCTGTGTCCGCTATATAATCATTTATTGTCATTGATTGTCTCTATTTATTTTGGGATCTGTGGATAAACTTGTGGCTGCTGCCATAGCGCCATCTTTCTTTTTCGCTCCTCGGTTACGTGAGACTCGTCCTCTAACGTACTGTGAAGTGTCGACGGCTGGATGTAGGGTCAGCAACGCGCATTCATATACTTTTGGTGTTGCGGCGGTCGATAACTACTATAACCGCTAACCATCAGGCAAACAGTACAATTGTTTGCTTAGTAGTATAAAATTAAATCCAGACAGTTGAACTAAATAGGTACATATTTGTTGACGAACTGTACGTCTTATATATTTATTAATGTCAAAGTTTTTAACTTCTTTTAGTTGTCTTTCTAGCAAGGAGAATAATGCGTTTTACTTGACGCTTTTTTCGTCGACCTACGTTGTATTATACCACATAACTTTTTACTGGATGTACCGATTTTGATAATTCTTTTTTGTTGAAAATTAGATATCCCTAGTTTGGTACCATGATAAAGAAATCGGGATTTGATGATGGAATCCTAGAGAAATCGAGGAAAACTCTCAAAAATCTGCAATAACTTTTTACTGGGTGTACCGATTTTGATAACTTTTAATTTAATCGAAAGCTGATATTTATCATGTGGTCACACTTTAATTTTATCGAGATCTGATAACTACTTTTTGAGTAATCTTTAATAACGCGCAGTTTACTTGACTATTTTTTCGTCCATCTACGTTGTATTACTTGTCGATGTAATTGAAGTCGGTTTTTTTTCGCTTGCAAGAAAATACAATTATTGTTAATTAATTAATTACTAAAATTATTTATACAACGGCTTTAATTTGGAAACAACGTCAACATGATTAGCGGTCGGTAAATATTTGCTCAATTTCAAATCAACTCACGTATTAATACTTTTTTTTTTTAATTTTTTAAAGTGCTAATTATTATACTTATATAGTGCAAATTATTCGCACGGGTATAGCGAATGTATGATATCATAATAAATCTGTAGTTCACATATTACATGTATAATTGGTCTAATAAAGTATATTCAAGTAGTATATTATTGGTATCACCATCAACATTATAAACAAGGACAAGTTGTAAGAAAAATTTTAGAATTCAGAAACGAATCCCAAGTTTTCATTTATTCATTTTTATTATTTTCGCAGGTCGTAATGGCTGTTGACTCCACGGGTAAGTTATCTTTAATTTGTACCATATAATTTAAAATACTATAGAATGTTTTATGGTTTTAATTTGAAGTTAGATTGTTTTATCAGAATGAGCTGTAGCTAGAGAAGGGTAACTTAACCTTAGAGAATATCGCAGCCCAATACCACTTCTCTTAAGTGGTTCTCTTAAGTTGTATTGCTATGATGAGTAAGGTAGCCAGAGCTTCTGGAAATACCAGGTGTAAGGTAGGCAACGCGCTTACGATGCTTCTGGTGTGCACGCGTCTATAAGCTACGGTAATCACTTATTATGGGGTGGACCGTACGCTTGTTTGATATAAAAATACCCTTTTTTAATTGCATTTCATCACTTCAGCCTATCACAGTCCACTGTTGGACATAGAAATTCACAAGTTCGCGCCAAAAATGGCGTAAACTCATGTGTGTTGCCCATAGTTACCACGCTGGGCAGGCGGGTTGGTGACCGCAGGGCTGGCTTTGTCGCACCGAAGCCGCTGCTGCCTGTCTTTGGCCTGTGTGTTTCAAAACCAGCATGTACATGGTTATCCCGCCATCTTAAGGCTTTTTAAGTTCCAAGGTGGTAGTAGAACTGTGTTACCCTTAGTCACCTCTTACGACACCCACGGGAAGAGAGGGGGTGGCTATATTCTTCACTGCCGGAACCACACAGCAATATTATGCATTACTTTACAGTAAAAGATCAAATCTTTGTTATTATGCATTCTATGAATCATCTCTCAGATTTTATTTTTAACTATTTTGTGTATTAATTAATAACAAATTTTGCTTACAGATTACGAATCTGAAGAATCCAAGGGACTTGGCGGAGGTCTGGGCTTATCTGTGGCTGAGAGTGATTCTGAAACATTTGGGCATAGTCGTGCTAAAAAAACTGGAGGCGGTGGTTCTGGCGCCGGGGCTGGTAGTGGCTCTGGGGGTGCTGGAGGCGGTGGTGCTGGCGCGGGGGCTGGCAGTGGTTCTGGAGGTGCTGGAGGCGGTGGTGCTGGAGCAGGTGCTGGCAGTGGTTCTGGGGGTGCTGGAGGCGGTGGTGCTGGCGCAGGGGCTGGCAGTGGTTCTGGGGCTGCTGGAGGCGGTGGTTCTGGCGCCGGAGCTGGTAGTGGCTCTGGGGGTGCTGGAGGCGGTGGTGCTGGCGCGGGGGCTGGCAGTGGTTCTGGGGGTGCTGGAGGCAGTGGTGCTGGCGCGGGGGCTGGCAGTGGTTCTGGGGGTGCTAGAGGCGATGGTGCTGGAGCAGGCCCTTGCAGTGGCTCTTGTTAACTGTTTAATTAAATCTTTGATTTATTAATAAACATTTCCATTTACTTATCTTGACTTTTATTTCGTTTTTGCATTTAAACAAGAAAAAAAGTAAATAAATTTGCGAATTACCTATGAATTCAAAAACGTGCTTTTTATGGCATTCTTCTTCTTTTTCCTCGTTCCCTCAATGATGAGGATCGCGACCACGAATCATATGTCTCTATTGAAGGCGATCGTAAGCAACATGTGTTGCACGGTTTTATGGCATAGTCAGGAACAATGTAGCTTTCTTTTATTAGGTGGAAACCCACTAAAATTTCTGGAAGGTAATTTCCAAGTCAGACTGCCCTAGATTTTTAACAAAATTCTTACTGCTGTGCTCTACGATTGCTTTTAGATAAGGAAGTTAAACGTTTTAGGTACCTCTATTTTTGTATGTTCGCTGCATTTTCATCAATTAACTAAACTTTAAAGATAGTCTAGCTTAAGAAATTCCAGGAATGGTTCTAATTCTACCGAATCAGGATATGACCATTTATGACAAATTATAGAAAAATTATGCAATTGTTTGATAATCTCTTTATTTAAAACTATATTACACAGAAATACCATGGTGCCGTGCGTAGGTAAAATATAAATTTAAAAAAAAAACCTTCGAAAATTAAGTTAAAAGTTTTGGATTTGTTTGAATTAAATATACGATATTATAACAATAATACAGGTTTAATAAAATAGGTTTAATGATAGGTATCTAATATATAAAATTCTCGTGTCACAGTTTTCGTTGCCATACTCCTCCGAAACGGCTTGACCGATTTTGATGAAATTTTTTGTGCTTATCCGGTATCTATGAGAATCGGCCAAAATCTATTTTTCATCCCCCTAAATGTTAGGGGTAGTCCACCCCTAAATTTTTTTTTTTATTTTTTAGACAAAATTTTTAATTTCTATTTTTTTATGATACAACATTAAAAAATACATACAACCCAAAATTTTCAACCCTCTACCATCAACCCCTATTTTTAAATAGCGTTTAGCAGCAAGACAACGTTTGCCGGGTCAGCTAGTATTTTATAAATATTATCATTGAAGAAATGTATCTAATGACCATGTTACAAAAGTAGTAAAACGGTTACTGCTTTACCTAGTACCTAACCTAATCTGCACGGCAGTGTAGATTCATGGTAATTATCTGATGATAAGGTGAGGATATTCGGCAGAACTCCTCAATAGCTGATAATAGGTCAAAAGTAATACAGTATACATAGTTGCCGGTAGCTATTGTATAAGGTGTAGCTTAGCTTAGCTAGATATAAGTATTTTGATTTAGTTAATCAGAAATGATTAAATAAATATTTTATAATTTTGAAATCGGTGCCAAGTAAAACACTATTAGATTGAATACTGTTATTATTCTATTATTGTTTTGACATATCTAATAATATTTTTTGTACTTGTTTGTTGTGTGTGTGTTGTTTGTATTTGTTATTGTTGCCAGGTTGTTGTAGTATTTACTTGGCACCAACTTCAAAATTATAAAATATTTATTTAATCATTTCTGATTAACTAAATCAAAATACGAATTACTTTGTACTAAGTAAATTTATTTTTCACTTTTTAGTTTCCTTTTTGAAGTCGGTTTTTTTTTTGTTAAAAATTATTTTATTTTACAATTTTTAGTGATGGGTAGACCTAACAAGGACGCTTTTTCTCTTATGTCGGGGGTTCGGAAACATATACAATACACAAGCACAAACACCCAGATCATGACAAACATCTATATGGCCAATACAAATGTCTGTCGTGCGCGGGGATTGAACCCACTAACGCCAGCGCAACAGCCGGTGCTGTGACCGCTGCGCTAACGCGTCGACATACTATGAGTAAAGTTCGCTATCAGGTGTACGTAATAACAACCGGGACTGACAGCCTAGCGTGTTCTCTGAGGCTAGGTTGGGAGAACAACAAGGATTAACAACTAGACCGAAAATAAATATTTGTATAAACATAAATATCCACTCCGAGCGGGAATAGAACCCGCGACCGTCGGTGTGTAGGCGCCGCCGACACGGCACATGCACCATTATATCAAAGCGGTCGTCAAACAGCAAAAGGTAACTGCTGTAAATTGTTGAGAAATTCCCTCGAGTGTTTATGGGCTCCATCATCAAACCTGGTCCTGTGACACAGATGATTACACAGCAGGTAATTGCTATAAATCGTTGAAAAGTTCCCTCGATTATCTTTCGTCTCCATCATCAGACTGTAATGGCACTTGTAACTCATATAGGTGCAAAGTTCTCATCAATAGCAACGAATTAAGTTCAAACACCAGGTAATCGCTATAAGTCGTTGAAGAGTCCCCTCGACTATCTTTCGTCTCCATCTACAGAGTGAAATGGCACTTATAACTCATACATATGCAAAGTTCTCATCAACAGAAACGAATTAAGTTCAAACAGCAGGTAATTGCTATAAATCGTTAAAGAGTTCCCTCGACTATCTTTTGTCTCCATCATCAAACTGTAATGGCACTTATAACTCATACAGGTGCAAAGTTCTCATCAATAGAAACGAATTAAGTTCAAAAACCAGGTAATTGCTATAAATTGTTGAAGAGTTCCCTCGACTAGCTTTCTTCTCCATCATCAGATCGACTCCAGACCTTTATTAAATAGTAGTGCTTTATAGCACTTAATGAAAACATGATTAAATTTACTAGTCACCCTTACGATTTTTGAAAGTTTCCCTCGATTTCTCTGGGATCCCATCATCAGATCCTGGTTTCCTTACCATGGTACCAAACTAGGGATATCTCCTTTCTAACAAAAAAAGAATTATCAAAATCGGTTCATAAACGAAGAAGTTATCTCTGAACATACATAAAAAAAAATATATATATATATATATATATATATATATATATATATATACTAGCTGACCCGGCGAACTTCGTATCGCCTAACAGTGACTTTTAAGTATTATCACAAATCTTTTGTATGGCAGTATAGAAAAGTGTTGTTTTTAGACTTTTTCAGGAGATTTAAATTTTTTTTTTTTTTTTAGAATTATTCTCTCCGTAAGAACCATCCTCGTACTTCAAGGAATATTTAAAAAAAAATAATTAGCGAAATCGGTCCAACCGTTCTCGAGTTTTGCGCTTAGCAACACATGTTCGACTCATTTTTATATTATAGATATACGGTCGAATTGAGTAACCTCCTCCTTTTTTTGAAGTCGGTTAAAAAGGACATGGGTTCATAAGCCTGTGGATGTATATCACTTGTAAAAAAAAAAATTGTATAAGGTGTTTAATATATACGTGTATATGATAACAACCGGTACAGTCAGCTCAACGTGCTATCCGAGGCACGTGTATAAACTATAAAGACAAAAATCGTACTGCCAGTGTTTAGGTGCCGCAGATGCAGCACACGTACCATCACACCAGAGCGGTCGTTACTAATCTTAGTAATTGTAATTTGTCAAGCGGTTTATTCATAAATATTTACCAAAATAAGATTTTTTTTTTGTAATTCTTATTTGTATGTCTTTGTTCATGAATTATAACTTTTTTTTTCTATTTTAAATAAAAATAAAAATCGTGTGATCAATTCTGTAGGGACGTTATTTGTTGCTGCAATAAACTGGCAGGCGTTACAAAAATATTACAATATAACGGTAAAATGATAATGATTCAGTGATTTTATTGGTTTGTAATTAAAATTAAAGATGTGAAGACGGTATTTAAATTTCAACGATTTTATTTTCCCTTTATAGAATTACATAATTGTGTATAAATTTTAAAACTACACACAAATCTTGATTCCGACATAAGTATATATTATACTAGCTTCTGCAGGCTACCTAACACTAAAAGAATTTTTCAAATCGGACCAGTAGTTTCTGAGATTAGCGCATTCAAACAAACAAATAAACAAACAAACTCTTCAGCTTTATAATATTAGTATAGATTTTTCGTCATATTATATTTTAATTGTTTTTTTTTACAAAAATTTAAATTGTTATTTTTAGAATGCTATCTTGTTTGCGTATACATTTGTATGTGAATAAAAAATAGTGAATTACGCAGAAAAGAAAAAATAAAAAACAGTGTAATGTGGTTAGCGGTTATTTAACCCTAGAAAGATAATCATATTATAACTATAGTAAAAGATAATCAGACATATGTTAGTTAGTTACGGTGTTTTATTAATCCTATGTAATTTTTATCATGCGTTATTGGTTTAAATGATTGTTTATATAATAATAAATGAAATGAAACGATAATGTAGGAAAATTAAAGTTTAATTGAAAAATTACAAACAAAAATCGTAAACTTCTTTACAAATCAACAAAAAATTTGGTTAATTTCTAAAGGAACATTTAAAATCTCTTTCAGTCTTTATGTTCGCATCTTTGGCACTTTTTCGCTTACACTAACTTACAAAATACCTATTACAAAAATAAGTTTTTAATTTTTTTATAAAACACACTCACGGTACACGTCATTTTTATGTTCTCCACACACGGGTTTTTCGCTCTTTGCGCATGATAATTTTGACATTCTGCGGAGTTTTGATGGACAGTAGGAACAATATCCCTTTTTTTTCAGGCAGCTCTTCTTGCTGAATCAGACCACTGTTCGCATTCGCATTTGGCAACTTTTTCAAAGTTAGCGTCTCCTTTTTTCCATCCATGGTGACGTGAGATCTGTGCTTAGTTTTTTCATATTTTTTTACAGTGTTCGAACAATAAATTAAATAGAAATTTACAAATATTGCAAATGCCATAAAGTACAGCCTTTGGCCACCTGTTCGTCTTTCTGGAGCATGACATTGTCGAACATATTTGGTCGAATTTGTCGACACCTCCCTTTGTCTGGTTATAAAATATACGGCAACCTGAAGGGGAGCCGGGTCGATAGCAGACTCTGAATGATCTTCAGCAAAGCAGTTGAGTATATTATCTACAGATTCGTCGATTAATTCGTCTTCAGTTATTGATTGGTAATCTCAGATTATACATACTCTTTTGATGTCAACTCTGATCTGTTTGGTTTTAAATGTATTATATTTAAATTACTTTAAATTTGGAATGTTATTTTTATTTGTTTAGATTGAATTGTGTCATATTTTATGATTCTGTGAAAATCGCTTTAAGAAGTTACATGTTTAGTTATCTGACTTTTGTATTTTTATATAAATTTTATAATGGTTACGTTTAATAAAAAAAATAAAAAAATTCAAAATGTTTAAGTTAAAATAAATAGTTTACTAATCAGTCTTCTTTTGGTTTCAAAGTGTCCTTTTGGTTTCAAAGTGATCCCATTAGCCTCATCTACCATTCAAGAGGTTATGGGCCTATAAATATTTATATTTTTGGTGTTTTTCCAATTTTTTGAGCAAAAGTGACAGCTGCGAAGAAATTTACAAAGATGGACAAGCCCATCAAACCATCGTTGTCAAAAGATTCTAATTACCATAGCTGGAAACAAAAGAATACTTTGAAAATAATTGCTCCGGGTTTTGAAAATATTTTAAAAAACAAAAAACTTGTGATTGCAATAAAAATAAAACTTTAAATTTTTTCTGCTCTTTTTGTAAGAGACCTGGCCATACTACGGATAGATGTTTTAAAAGAAATAATAGAAGCAGTAATAATCATAAACCAAATAATGTGAGTATAGACGCTGTTTTAGATTCTGGTGCTACATCACATATGTTTAAAGATAGTTCACTTTTATACAATTTGAAATCTTTAAATACACCTATAGCTTGCGCTGATAATATGATGATTAATGCAGAAGCAACTGGTAGTTGTATTACTGACACCTGTACTTTAGAAGGAGTGCTACATGTGCCTAAGATTGCTAAAAATATTATTTCGGTTAGCAGCTTAACAGACAGAGATTTTAAAATAATTTTCTATACAAATGTAGCAGTAGTAAAGAAAGAAGAGTGAAAAGTACTAGTAGCGCATAGAAACAATAACTTCTAAATGCAATTTTTCCAACTGCCTCGGCGTTGCTGGTTGAAAGTGAAAGTATTTGGCATAGACGGTTAGCTCATTTGAGCAATGTTAGAGAAACAGCAAATTGTAGGTTTAAACCTGTCTAGTTCCGACTTCGTATCAAAGTCCTGCGAAGTTTGTCATCAAGCTAAATTATGTAGGCTTCCTTTCAAAACTGTACGGCATTTAGCTAATAGACCACTAGAAATTATTCATACTGATATTTGTGGTCCAATTGACTGTCAGACATGGGATGGTAGGAAATATTTCGTTACGTTTCTCGATGATTTTACTCACTCCGCAAGGGTCTATCTATTACGAAATAAATCAGAAACAATAGGTTGCATTTTAAACTTTACTCGTTGGGCTGAAAGACATTTTAATCAAAAAATTGAATAACTACGGTGTGATAACGGAGGTGAATACTGCAGTATATTGGGTATTTTCCCTACTTTTAACCCCAGAGTTTTTTCGGGGCTCAACCGATTTTATTGGACACATTATTTTGTAATGTGCACGTGATGCGCTTTCATTTGAGACCCCACTAGATTATATTTGCAGACATTCGGTTATTCTTCCCCACTTTCAGCCCCCACAACTTTTAAACGACTCAACTGATTTATCGCTATCATATATTATATTCGCTATTATTATTATATATTATATATATCTCGCCCGTAACTCACCTAACATACAAAAAAAACTAAATTGAAATCGCTTCATCCGTTCGCGAGCTACGGAGCCACAGACAGACAGACAGACGGACATACAGACACGTGAAATTTATAACAACCCCCTTTTTGCGTCGCGGGTTAGTTAAAAAAAACATTTTTGAATAAAAAAAATACATTTTACAAAATAAATTTATTTAAATAAATACCAAAACATCTATAATTTACTTAATACAAAGCAATAAATAATGGATATTAAGCAATTTAATGAAAGGACAAAATTAATAAAAAATAGTTTATTTTTTATACTTATAAATTTGAAATAAGAATTTATATTTAGTTTCCATGTTTGTTACGTAATGGCACCATAAATCTTTTGCAAGTTAAACATCTTAATAAGTCTTTCACAATCATTTCGCAAGGGCAATGTTATGTGTATCGCTATCACTATTGTAAGATAATTTCGTGCAGAACTCGAATTTAGTTTGTTATTGAATAGATTTTGATGGTACAGCAGCTAAACATCGAAATAGCAATAACTTATTTAGTGAGGTTACTTTTTGTCCAGTTTGCAGTCATCAGATTTTTTGACAACGGGTTTTTTGTCGTCACATTTTTCTGGCTTGACGTCTTTTAGCTTGTCTGGTGTAGGCTGGTGCCCAGGCTTACAATTGTCAGGATTGGGGTGTTTAGTTTTGTAGTGTTCAAGTTTGCAATCCTCGGGCTTAGGGTTCACAGGTTTTGTGCCACAATCATCTTTTTTTTCAAATTCTTTTTAAAGAAATTTGGGTCTGCAACAGAATTACAAATTTTTATTGTGAGATTATTTAGCAAAATATGATTTGTTTTTATAATCTTTATATTCGTTGATTTTCAACAACTTTGAACCCCTACCCTTCGCTGGGGATATGCGCGATATCTACTAAGGTTAGACTACCCCTCTCTGTTATACCCAAAAATCACGTGTATTGGTTGGTATGAACTGTATTTAAAACTTCACGATGTTTTTCACAATTAAATTAAAAAATAATAATCGCAATAAAAACGTTTAAACAAACATAAAGGTGGCAGAGCGATTGAAAAGCGAATACACGTGAATGCAATAAGTAATTCATGTGGTCCTTTGTTAATTTCAATCAACTTAGTACCGGATCAACTACGATTATTTGACCTTCTTAAAAAAATATACTTACTTGCGTGAGCTAGTGAGGACATCACGACAATACCCTGAAACATAAATATTTATTAAAGTTATTTACTCATTTTTAACCGACTTGGAAAAAAGGAGAAGGTTCTCAATTCGACTGTATTTTTTTAATGTATGTTACCTCAAAACTTTTAACTGGGTGGACCGATTTCGATTAGTTTTTTTTAATCGAAAGGTGGTGCGTGTCATGTGATCCTATTTAAATTTGTTCGAGATCTGTAATCTGACAAGTACTTTTTGAGCTATATCTAACAATGCGTCGAGCACAGCGAGTCTAAGTATATATTAACGCGAGAAGCATTTTCTTTAAGTAGAGGGGGCAAACGGACATTTGGCTCACCTGGTGGTAAGTAAAAACAAAATCCACAGAGCTACATCAGAGGATTAGCAGGTGCGTTGCCGGCCTTTCAGATAGGATTATGCTCTTTTTTTGAAGGTCCCTATGGTTCCATAAAGTGGTCGTGCGTGGCAGGAAATAGCGCAAAAATCGAGCTGTCGTAGAGCTCCGGACATCGCGGTGATGTGGGTATAATAACATGGTGAGGCATAATCTTTGGACTCCTTTTTACCAAAATTGCGCGGATGGAGGAGTATGAAATTTCGCACATTTATAGTTAATAAATATAGGAGAAAGGAAGGCTAATATTTAAATTATGCCTATAAAATACATTAATTCGATAAAAAAAACATTATACACACTACCATGAATTTGACACACGCAAGCATATATACTCTTTTGTTTATAGTTAAAGTCTGTGGTTAAATTATGGTCGAAATTTCGGCCACTGAGCTACCACTAGTAAAAATAAATCCTCCAAATATATGTACGCGCATAACTTGCGAAGGACTGCAGAGACTGGGATATTTTTAATAAATGGGATAAAAAAATCGGTACATTTACGAAAGAAAAAAAATATCGGTTCGAAGTTCTCTGGGTCAGCTAACATACTGAAGTCATTTTAAGTTACCACCGGATTAAATTTCAAACTAAATTAATAAATTTAAAAATAATTAATAAAAATAAAATATTTTTACTAAAATTTATATAAAAAAATGTAAAACAATCTGATAATTTTGAAATTATTGGCAAATTTATTATCTTCGTTATTTATTTGCTTACATTAAATACAAAAAATAAATGTACCTTGTACTTACAGCCAGTAATAGAAGTACTGAGAACCTCATCTTTGAATAACCTCTTCGTAAACTGTTTTGATAGAAACTGACTGACTGTTTGAGGAAAAATTCATTACTTCGTTCGTTTTTATATCAAAAATTTAAAACAATGTACGAGTAAATATGAATGTTATGCAAACTTTAATGTTTTAGGATTCCGTAGTAAGTGCTATTAAGCTACGTCTGCTTAATCAAGTTTATCTTCTGTAACAACCTGCGTGGTAAATGGATACTGCAGCTTATGGAAGCCTGCAAGACTCGTGCGTTGCCTACCCTGTCCTCGACTCTGTCCACGAGCTCTCTACCTTGCACAGGAACATGACACTACTTGAAAGCAGTTAATTTAATGAATGATTAATGAATTAGTTGTTATTTAACTGTGATCTTCTGTAAGCTTGAGGTAATGCTCCTTTTTTTGGTATCGCAGGGGAACTCATTTACGGGTGATATCCAGGACGCCCGGGTAGGCGGTTCTAGGCCGTATGTCGGCTTCAGCACTTGGGGGTGAAATACCGACCCCGATGACACTGTGTCAAGCAGAACCGGGTTCCCACCTCGGCCCGACTCGGGCACAGGGGCATTACTGGAGGCGCATTAAGTAGCGCCTCCTACGCATCTCCGTTCGGCGCCTGTGGAGGGAGGCCTCGTCGAGCATCGCGGTGATGACGCTCGGCAGTTACAAGCCTCCAGACCCCCAACTAACACCAGCCAGGCTATCTCCTTGGCTCGGCATATGGCCTACTGCAAGATCTTCCTTTTTTCAACGTAGATCCTGCGCAGCCTGTCGTCTCTGTCCACGTCCTGGGGGCGTCTCCGCCTGCTCCGAGTATATTGCCTCCTGGCCCCGTTGCAGGCAACCCGGTGACCGGCTATCTCAGCCGACCACCAGTAGAGCGCCCGTCACAGGGGTGGACGCTTCGTGAGTGGCATGGCCCCTCTGCAGACAGCAGTGAATGCGTCGCAGAGCCGGTTAGCCGCCTCATTCACCTCAAAATCCGACAGCGACGGGAGACTCCAGCGACTTCCTCTGCCAGTTCTCGGATAGCTTGGAGAGTGCCCAGCGCGGAAACTGGCTACGTCCCCTAGACGACGTTGACGACGACGACGACGCCGGGCGGACGGGAGCTGGAGACACCTCGAACCTTATGTATCGATGGTCCGAGAGAGTCTCCACCTCCGTCTCCACCTTCCACCTCTCCACTCTGCGTGCGATGGCCGGCGTGGCGAACGTGACGTCAACCACACAACCCCCGACCAACGCACGCACGTCTGGACTGCCCCTACATTGAGTAGGGACAGTCCGACAGCAAGCATCCACTCCTCCACCTTCCTCGCGTTTAGGTTCGTAACCGGGTACTCCCAAGCCGTGGACTTGGCGTTGAGGTCGCCGGCTACGAACACATGAAGGGGAGCTAGCTGCCCCAAGATCGGCCCCAGAACGTCGAGTAACCTTTCCATGGCCGGGAGGTCACGTTTCGGGGAGAAATAGACTCCGGCGAAAGCCACCCCTACCCGAACCGCTGCCACATACCCATGGCCCCTCGCCTTGACGACGAGGGGGGGGTCCTGCTCCAGGCCTTACCAAGATCGCCACAAAGCCCTCGGTGTCTCCCGCCCATTGTGGGCAAAGAGGCACGGCATATGGCTCGGCGACGATCCCGTCGTCAACACACCACTCTGCCGTGGACTGCAGGAAAATAAATAAATAATCACTACATAGTGTAAAACAAAGTCGCTTTCTGTATCCCTATGTCCCTACGTCACTATGTATGCTTAAATCTTTAAAACTACGCAACGGATTTTGATGCGGTTTTTTTTCATAGATAGAGTGACTGAAGAGAAAGGTTTATATGTATAATCATATCCATTAAATAGTCGAGAAATACTGTTATTTTTGAGGTTTCTAATGTGATGTCGTAAATAATTACATTTTTTCTGCATACATTGCAAACGCAGCCTGAACCCTACGAGATTTATCAAAATAATGTACTAAGTATTGTACACATTGAAAAGGTCTACAGAAAACTCCGCTATGGTATATGTCTATCTCTTATGAATATTTCACAATAACATTTTTTTGTCATTTACTTTTTACGACAAATGGCTAATTTTCAAAGCGATTTTAACCAATACAGCATTAATCTTTATCTAATTAAATACCCTAAATGCAATGTTGATTTAATATAGATTTATATATTTCAAAACATGATCATCAGATTCATATTTGGTTTAAGAAAGTACGATCATATCTCAGATTATCGAGCACAGCTTAACTGGCTTAAAATAAGAGAACGCCGCAACTTACATCTTCTATCTTTTCTCTACTCTATCCTTTTCCATCCCACTACTCCCCCATACCTAAAAAAATGTTTTACTTTTCTTGGCTCGGACGTGCCCAGTACGTTAGGCCTTCGTTCTCAGGGTGACAACAGACTTAAACATCCTATATCGCACAGTCTATGTTACAGCAAATCTTTTTGTGTTAAGGCCGTAAAACTGTGGAATGCCCTCCCGCGAGACATTCGCCAAGCAGAGTCGATTGATATTTTTAAACGACGTGTTAAAAAACATTTTCTATCTACATATCGTTAATAACATTTGTTTATATGATATTTATATATTACTATTTGTAAATAATTATTGTTACTGTATATTTTATGTATCTAATTTTTTTTTTTTATGCATATTACTATTTAGATATATGTATGCCTCAATGTAATTATGTATGTGTATTTTATATGTATGTATGTATGTATGTATGTATTTATGTGTGTATATATGTGTTTCATACATTATATACTAAAATATTTACTTATTTATATGTTTTTTTTTTTTTCTTTTTTAATAATTATGTAAGTTTATCATATCGTAGTTTTTATCTATTTATAATTGATCCTTACTCCTTAATTTGCACACCTTAACCGCTGCTACTGTATCGTGTCCTGTACCCAAAGGTTATCTGGAAGAAATCGCTATTTAGCGATAAGATCGCCTTTGTACATCTTCTATTGTATCTTTCTTTATATGTGTGTCTGTATTTCGGTGTACATTAAGAATAAATAAATAAAATAAAAAATAAATTATATGGCTCTTTGCAGCATATGATTTAAATGAATATTTTCGAAGATATTACAGATTTAAAAATTGCGGGACGTAGCGTTTGCGGCGGGTCCGTCCGGCCGGGCCGGCGGGAGCGTGCCTACAAATAGCGCGTCGGAGGACGCGGCTGTCCCTGTAGCACTTTGAATTTAGCAGCGATCGGACGCGTTTATTTTATGCATTCAGTAATGAATAAATCAAAACTACTGGATCGATTTTAATCATTTTTTCAGTGAATGACATAGGCTATATATTTTATACCCGTGCGAAGCCGGAGCGGTTGTTGGTTGGGTCAGCTTGTCTTAGCTTATCTATAAAATTCTTATGTCAAAATATTAGTTACAATACTCCTTCGAAACGGATGAACCGAATTTTATGACATTTTGTGTGCATATCGGGTAGGTCTGAGAATGGGCCTACATTTATTTTTAATACCCCTAAGTTATAATGGGCGGGCGATATAATAAAATATAATATGGCAAAACAATGTTTGCGGGGTCAGCTAATTTTTATATCAAACTAGCTGTACCCTGCGCGCGTTACTACGCTTTTTTTTGGTCGTACCAACTCAGAAACCCTTGTGGCAACAAACGTTTAGCGAATATCGTTGCCTATAGATGCCTGATTGACCCTAACCCAATCCCCACCAGAAGCCCTGGTCACCTTACTCACACAGGAACACAACACTCATTGAGAGCAGTATTATTTATCTGTGACCTTTTGTAAGGTCGAGGTACTTCCCCAACCGGGCTGCTCCAGATTTTGAGCAGGATATTTACTGTCCCTACCTCAGTTAGTTCAACATGAAGAAAGAGGCCTATACAACAACAGCGAAATATTTTAGGCTAAATCAACAAAATAAGTCTAGCTGACTGGGAACTAAGCAAGTTAAAAGAAAAAAAAAAGATAAAACGAGTGTGCTTTAGACCACACGACTAAAGTAAAACTTCTGCACAGTAGGCCTGCACTATGTCTTAGATATACGAGACGTAGCTGGCTATGAGAAAAAGAGGGAAAGAAAATGTGTACTCGCGCCTCTGTCTCTTGTTCCGTTCGCTTCGCTCGATCACAATTTTCGTAACGCTCTCGTTACTCATTCACCAGCTTACTTCCCAAGTCCAAGCGTGCGTAAAGAATTTTTACTTCAAAAGGTCGTATCTGCTACTTTCATTAAGGCGAGTACACCGCACCACTTAATGTACCTAATTAATTTGGTCGGGAGGACAAGTGTTGTTTCCTGATCACCAGCTATCTACGAACGGCGTACCAAATTTCATTACAAACTATAGAGTGTAGTAATATTTATTTATTTTTATTTATTTATCTATACTGTGAAGTACAATAGGCAGATTTATGGCAATTTAGCCATTTCTTCTAGACAACCTAAGTAAAGGAAGGTTAAAATTATTATTAGCTCGGAAAAGGGTAGGTAGTTAGACAAAAATTATGTTTAACAATCAAGTCATACCGAGACCGGTGTCGGTCGATGGTATTACGTACGGTATTATATTTACCTAGGCCATACTATCCAACTAGGCCGCAACAACTTCAAGGTGGGAGGCTGACAGGAGGTTCCAGTAGGGCTGAGCGGCGTTTGGCAGGCTTCCTCGAGTATTCACTTCGAAGATTCCGCAATGCTTGAAGATAAAAGTCTTCGAGCATTGCGTCTTATCTATGTTAACATACGGAGCCGCGACGTGGACACTGACGAAGGGCCAGTCTTCACAAATTGAAAGTCGAGCAACGTGCAATGTAACGGGCTTTGCTTGGGGTTTCTCTCATAGATAGGGTTAGGAATGAGACTATCCGTGAGAGAACGAAAGTAACTGACATAGCCCACAGAATTAGCAAGTTCAAGTGGCAGTGGGCTGGTCATCTGTGTCACAGAACCGATGGCCGTTGGAGTAGACGGGTCCTGGAGTGGAGACCGCGTCTTCGCAAACGCAGTTTGGGACGTCCTCCGGCCCGTTGGACCGACGATCTACGTAAGATTGCCGGTATAGGCTGGATGAGGATTGCGGAAAACCGGGATGTCTGGCGCGAAATTAGGGAGGCCTATGTCCAGCAGTGGACTGACATAGGCTGAAGTGATGAGGGTAGGTAGTGCTGTTATAAAATAAATTATTACTACTACTCATACTTGTACAAAATACATCTATACAAATAAATAAAATTGGAGTGTCTGTTTGTAATATTAAAATAACCTCTTTTTACTAAATGCATATGATGTATACACGATAGATATGCCAAAATAACATTTTTATAATTTTTTGTCTGTCTGCCTGTTTGTTCCAGCTAATCTCTGAAACAGCTGAACCGCTTTTGATGGCACTTTCGCTGGCAGATAGCTGATTTGATAAGAAGTAACTTAGGCTACTTTTATTTTAGAAATTTATATATTTTATAACTCTGTGAACTGAACAATAATTTTTTTTTTTAATTTCACGCGGACGAAGTCACGGGCACAGCTAGTTTGTAATAATATTAGGGGTGTTTTTATTTTTACGTATTCAAGGTGATAAAGAAGTATAAACAGCCATTGAAACTATTTGCACAAAGTCTAACATCTTTCAGTGGAAATGTACTAACAATTGAACAAATAAAAGTCAGATCATATGAAGTCGTCTGGCAACCTTGTAAAATACAAGGTAGTTAAATAAAAAATTCGTTAGCTTTCTTTGTGGTCTTAGCGTAATGTTTGCAACTTTTCTTTATATTTAGGTCAATATTTGTGAAAATTATTAAGTGGAGTATTTTTTCTTAACCGAATGAAAAAAGAAATTCTCAATTCGACTGTATTTTTTTATTTGTAGGTATTTTGATGATACTTTTTTTTTATTCGATAGCTGGTGCATTTCCTGTGGTTCTATTTAAATTTGATACAGATCTAACGAGAAGTTTTCGATTTATTTAAAAATATTGACCACTTAATTTTTTTTTTTTAATTTGTAACATGACGATTCGAAGGTGCTTTTTGAATTCTATTTGAATAAAGTTATTTTTGATTTAGCGGACTAAATTTTTTAATTGTTTTATTTTAAAATATTTACAATTCACAACTTAAGAACTAAATATTTACAGGTAGTTACGCTACAAATCATATCCGCGTGGAATGGTACCAAGAATGCTGGCAGCATTTCCCCGTTGAATCGCTATGCCGATTCTCTGGGCAAAAAATGGGGTGGAAGATTTGAATTTTGGAACGAAGTTCCTTACAGCAGGCTTGACATTTGGCTGGGCGACCAAACTGAAAAAATGTGATACTAAAACCGTAAGAAAAATATATAACGGAAGTGACGTAATATCAGTCACTCGACTGTTATGACGTTTGTAAAACTAAAATGTTACTAGTAAACTTTTTTTAAAAAATTTTGTGTAATTTTATACTGTCAACAAAAATAAATAAAGACATGTTTTTTATTTCACTTAATAGTTTGAATTATAATAATAATTATCATTATTTTGTTTGATTTATTTTATTTTACGGTATTTGTTATTTTCTAAAATACTAAATTTCCTAAATACTTTTATGTACTTAATTAAAAACCAATCAACAAAATTAAAAAAAAATCAAGAACTAGAAAATATATATAAAATTCAACATCCATTTTTTTTCAAATCGTGTTGCTTCTATACTATCCGAAGGAACTTCGTTCCTACCTGGTGTCCCATGGTACCACATAATTTTAGTCTAAGCTTTGTTTTTTAATTTTTTGACATTGATTTTGATTAGATACGTATATTAATTTTTAAATGGTACGTACAGGAAGTTCTAAGCACACAGACCTATAAACTACCTACGTGTATTATCATAAACCTATTTACAGGGACGGTAACGATGAAAAAAGTCGTATATATATATATATATATATATATATATATATATATATATATATACTAGCTGTGCCCGCGGCTTCGCCCGCGTTGAAATTAGTGTGTCACAAAGTTTTCCCGGCAAACTTCCAGTGAAACTCTCGTCAAAATCGGCTTAGCCGTTCCGTAAACCTTCTTCTTGCCAATGGTGGATCCCTCTCTCCAATGGTGAAACCGCATGAAAATCTGTTCAGTAGGTTTTGAGCGAATCGATCACATACACTTTTGGGGACTTTGTTTTATAATACACTAACTGTTGCCCGCGACTACGTCCGCGTGGTTATGAAGATATACATTACTATTAACATGTTTAACGCAAATTATTTTTTTATTTTACTCACTTGAAATGCTTCTCAAACTAACTAATATAAACTAACCCCAAAAAGGGGTTGATTTCTAAAGATATATTATTTGGACACTTTTTCACCATCTATCTATAGAGCTTACATTTTAAATTTCAAGTCTCTTACGTCAAAAACATGGGACTCTCATACAAACTTCCAACCCCCATTTTACCCCCTTAGGGGTTGAGTTTCGTAAAATCCGTTCTTAGCGGATGTCTACTTCCTATAAGGAGCCTACCTGCCAAATTTCAAGTTTGTAGGTGTTATAGTTTCGGAGATTTCGTGATGAATGACCTTTCGCGTTTATATATATTATAGATATATATACTTAGCTAATAGAATAAAATGCTCTGTGCCTCCTGTGATGAAATGATGTATAAGTCGAATTATCTGTACAAAAATTGGAGTGTCTGTTTGTAATATTAAAATAACCGTTTTTTACTAAATGCATAGGGATGTATACACGGTACATATACCGAAATGACATTTTTTACAATTTTCGTCTATCTGTCTGTTTGTTCCTGCTAATCTCTGAAATGGCTACACTGATTTTTACGGGACTTTCACTGGCAGATAGCTGGTGTAATATTTATTTTAGAAATATTTTTATTTTGTAACTCTGCGAGTTGAACGATATTTTTTTTTAATTCCACGCGGACGAAGTCGCGGGCACAGCTAGTAATACATATAACCGTTTGGTGGTTTTAACAAGGGTTTTAACAGAAAAAAATAACAAATATTTTTTTCCAATTTACGATATGATATCTACTAAGCTTACAGATTTTTTTACAAAGTGATATAACAAAAAAATTCTACTCGCGTAGTAATGAGGTAGGGCACAGCAGGAAATTTCCTGCTCAAAATACGGAGCAGCCCGACTGGGATAGTACCTCGACCTTACAGAAGATCACAGCAAAATAATACTGTTTTCAAGCAGTGTTGTGTTCCTGTTGGTGAGTAAGTTGACCAGAGCGTTTGCGATGCTTTTGGTGTTCCAGTCTATAAGCTACGGTAATCGCTTACCATCGGATGAGCGGTTCATTTGTTTTACACACACTCAAATTGTTACAGACACTCAAATTTATTGAAATCTTGTCTCCTGTAAAAGGATGATTTTCGACTTGTGTCACTTGTCACAGAAGCCAAAGATTAAATAAAAACGTTTCCGGCGTTTTGCTGCTTCGCTTCAAGGTCATAATGCCATACAGTAATTCGAAAATAATTAAAGCATTTTAAACTCTAATATTAAAAACTATAACGACTATTTCTTATAAATAGTATTTGTCATTCAATTAAAAGTTTAATAAAATATTAAAAAGGTAAAATAAAAGATGTGTAAATACTGAACGTGTCATTGTTTGTGCAGCTTTCGCGATGTATTTTTTTTGTTTCAGATATATAAACAGTAATTAGGAATTCAATTTCATTTGCAGAGGAACAACACGAGGAAGCGATCCAAAAAAAACCCACCATGAAGTTCTTTATGATTGCATCGTTGACTCTATTGGTAAGAAGTTTTTATATTTTCTTTTTTTTATGTTTATGCCATTTCCTGCCTCGTATGACCACTATATGGAACCAGCCGCTATCTACGGTGGTATTTGCGAACCGATACGACTTAGGGACCGTCAAAAAAAGAGCATACTCTTATTCGTAAGGCTGGCAACGCGCCCGCTAATCCTCTGATGTAGCGGGTACCTATGGATGTTGGATGGATTGATGGTACGGACTTACCACCAGGTGACCCAAGTGTCCGTTTGCCCCCTTCTATAAAAAAAATCCTTTTTTATACCACTAGGAAGGCGAACAATGATTCGCTTGGTGGTAAGCGCAACCACAGGGACATAAAATTACTTGGTAGCAGTATCGTTTGGCTGTGATCTTCTGACAAGTTAAGGTACTTCTCCAGCTGTCAATTTTTAAGCAAGGTACTTCCTACTGTGCTGTTTCTGGGAGTCGACAGGACATACTGCACATATTGGTAAAAATAGTCTGATCAAGTTATCAGTTGTAGACAAGCAATCAAATATATTCATTCTACACCGCGAGGGAGTTGTTTTATGAGAAAAGTCGCAGCAGATATAAATATTGCTTAAAATCTGGAACAGCTTGATTGGTAGAGAACTTCAACCTTTCCAAATATCACATCTAAATAATACTTCTCTCAATTAGTATCGTGTTCCTTTAGTGCATAAGGTAACAAGAGCTCCTGGGAATGTGCTGTGTCTGCTATATAATCATTTATTGTCATTGATTGTTTCTATTTTTTTTGGGATCTGTGGATAAACTTGTAGCTGCTGCCATAGCGCCATCTTTCTTTTTCGCTTCTCGGTTACGTGAGACTCGTCCTCTAACGTACTGTGAAGTGTCGACGGCTGGATGTAGGGTCAGCAACGCGCATTCATATGCTTTTGGTGTTGCGGCGGTCGATAACTACTATAACCGCTAACCATCAGGCGCTAACCAACAGTACAATTGTTTGCTTAGTAGTATAAAATTAAATCCAGACAGTTGAACTAAATAGGTACATATTTGTTGACGAACTGTACGTCTTATATATTTATTAATGTCAAAGTTTTTAACTTCTTTTAGTTGTCTTTCTAGCAAGGAGAATAATGCGTTTTACTTGACGCTTTTTTCGTCGACCTACGTTGTATTATACCACATAACTTTTTACTGGATGTACCGATTTTGATAATTCTTTTTTGTTGAAAATTAGATATCCCTAGTTTGGTACCATGATAAAGAAATCGGGATTTGATGATGGAATCCTAGAGAAATCGAGGAAAACTCTCAAAAATCTGCAATAACTTTTTACTGGGTGTACCGATTTTGATAACTTTTAATTTAATCGAAAGCTGATATTTATCATGTGGTCACACTGTATTTGTTATTGTTGCCAGGTTGTTGTAGTATTTACTTGGCACCAACTTCAAAATTATAAAATATTTATTTAATCATTTCTGATTAACTAAATCAAAATACGAATTACTTTGTACTAAGTAAATTTATTTTTCACTTTTTAGTTTCCTTTTTGAAGTCGGTTTTTTTTTTGTTAAAAATTATTTTATTTTACAATTTTTAGTGATGGGTAGACCTAACAAGGACGCTTTTTCTCTTATGTCGGGGGTTCGGAAACATATACAATACACAAGCACAAACACCCAGATCATGACAAACATCTATATGGCCAATACAAATGTCTGTCGTGCGCGGGGATTGAACCCACTAACGCCAGCGCAACAGCCGGTGCTGTGACCGCTGCGCTAACGCGTCGACATACTATGAGTAAAGTTCGCTATCAGGTGTACGTAATAACAACCGGGACTGACAGCCTAGCGTGTTCTCTGAGGCTAGGTTGGGAGAACAACAAGGATTAACAACTAGACCGAAAATAAATATTTGTATAAACATAAATATCCACTCCGAGCGGGAATAGAACCCGCGACCGTCGGTGTGTAGGCGCCGCCGACACGGCACATGCACCATTATATCAAAGCGGTCGTCAAACAGCAAAAGGTAACTGCTGTAAATTGTTGAGAAATTCCCTCGAGTGTTTATGGGCTCCATCATCAAACCTGGTCCTGTGACACAGATGATTACACAGCAGGTAATTGCTGTAAATCGTTGAAAAGTTCCCTCGATTATCTTTCGTCTCCATCATCAGACTGTAATGGCACTTGTAACTCATATAGGTGCAAAGTTCTCATCAATAGCAACGAATTAAGTTCAAACACCAGGTAATCGCTATAAGTCGTTGAAGAGTCCCCTCGACTATCTTTCGTCTCCATCTACAGAGTGAAATGGCACTTATAACTCATACATATGCAAAGTTCTCATCAACAGAAACGAATTAAGTTCAAACAGCAGGTAATTGCTATAAATCGTTAAAGAGTTCCCTCGACTATCTTTTGTCTCCATCATCAAACTGTAATGGCACTTATAACTCATACAGGTGCAAAGTTCTCATCAATAGAAACGAATTAAGTTCAAAAACCAGGTAATTGCTATAAATTGTTGAAGAGTTCCCTCGACTAGCTTTCTTCTCCATCATCAGATCGACTCCAGACCTTTATTAAATAGTAGTGCTTTATAGCACTTAATGAAAACATGATTAAATTTACTAGTCACCCTTACGATTTTTGAAAGTTTCCCTCGATTTCTCTGGGATCCCATCATCAGATCCTGGTTTCCTTACCATGGTACCAAACTAGGGATATCTCCTTTCTAACAAAAAAAGAATTATCAAAATCGGTTCATAAACGAAGAAGTTATCTCTGAACATACATAAAAAATATATATATATATATATATATATATATATATATATATATATACTAGCTGACCCGGCGAACTTCGTATCGCCTAACAGTGACTTTTAAGTATTATCACAAATCTTTTGTATGGCAGTATAGAAAAGTGTTGTTTTTAGACTTTTTCAGGAGATTTAAATTTTTTTTTTTTTTTTAGAATTATTCTCTCCGTAAGAACCATCCTCGTACTTCAAGGAATATTTAAAAAAAAATAATTAGCGAAATCGGTCCAACCGTTCTCGAGTTTTGCGCTTAGCAACACATGTTCGACTCATTTTTATATTATAGATATACGGTCGAATTGAGTAACCTCCTCCTTTTTTTGAAGTCGGTTAAAAAGGACATGGGTTCATAAGCCTGTGGATGTATATCACTTGTAAAAAAAAAAATTGTATAAGGTGTTTAATATATACGTGTATATGATAACAACCGGTACAGTCAGCTCAACGTGCTATCCGAGGCACGTGTATAAACTATAAAGACAAAAATCGTACTGCCAGTGTTTAGGTGCCGCAGATGCAGCACACGTACCATCACACCAGAGCGGTCGTTACTAATCTTAGTAATTGTAATTTGTCAAGCGGTTTATTCATAAATATTTACCAAAATAAGATTTTTTTTTTGTAATTCTTATTTGTATGTCTTTGTTCATGAATTATAACTTTTTTTTTCTATTTTAAATAAAAATAAAAATCGTGTGATCAATTCTGTAGGGACGTTATTTGTTGCTGCAATAAACTGGCAGGCGTTACAAAAATATTACAATATAACGGTAAAATGATAATGATTCAGTGATTTTATTGGTTTGTAATTAAAATTAAAGATGTGAAGACGGTATTTAAATTTCAACGATTTTATTTTCCCTTTATAGAATTACATAATTGTGTATAAATTTTAAAACTACACACAAATCTTGATTCCGACATAAGTATATATTATACTAGCTTCTGCAGGCTACCTAACACTAAAAGAATTTTTCAAATCGGACCAGTAGTTTCTGAGATTAGCGCATTCAAACAAACAAATAAACAAACAAACTCTTCAGCTTTATAATATTAGTATAGATTTTTCGTCATATTATATTTTAATTGTTTTTTTTTACAAAAATTTAAATTGTTATTTTTAGAATGCTATCTTGTTTGCGTATACATTTGTATGTGAATAAAAAATAGTGAATTACGCAGAAAAGAAAAAATAAAAAACAGTGTAATGTGGTTAGCGGTTATTTAACCCTAGAAAGATAATCATATTATAACTATAGTAAAAGATAATCAGACATATGTTAGTTAGTTACGGTGTTTTATTAATCCTATGTAATTTTTATCATGCGTTATTGGTTTAAATGATTGTTTATATAATAATAAATGAAATGAAACGATAATGTAGGAAAATTAAAGTTTAATTGAAAAATTACAAACAAAAATCGTAAACTTCTTTACAAATCAACAAAAAATTTGCTTAATTTCTAAAGGAACATTTAAAATCTCTTTCAGTCTTTATGTTCGCATCTTTGGCACTTTTTCGCTTACACTAACTTACAAAATACCTATTACAAAAATAAGTTTTTAATTTTTTTATAAAACACACTCACGGTACACGTCATTTTTATGTTCTCCACACACGGGTTTTTCGCTCTTTGCGCATGATAATTTTGACATTCTGCGGAGTTTTGATGGACAGTAGGAACAATATCCCTTTTTTTTCAGGCAGCTCTTCTTGCTGAATCAGACCACTGTTCGCATTCGCATTTGGCAACTTTTTCAAAGTTAGCGTCTCCTTTTTTCCATCCATGGTGACGTGAGATCTGTGCTTAGTTTTTTCATATTTTTTTACAGTGTTCGAACAATAAATTAAATAGAAATTTACAAATATTGCAAATGCCATAAAGTACAGCCTTTGGCCACCTGTTCGTCTTTCTGGAGCATGACATTGTCGAACATATTTGGTCGAATTTGTCGACACCTCCCTTTGTCTGGTTATAAAATATACGGCAACCTGAAGGGGAGCCGGGTCGATAGCAGACTCTGAATGATCTTCAGCAAAGCAGTTGAGTATATTATCTACAGATTCGTCGATTAATTCGTCTTCAGTTATTGATTGGTAATCTCAGATTATACATACTCTTTTGATGTCAACTCTGATCTGTTTGGTTTTAAATGTATTATATTTAAATTACTTTAAATTTGGAATGTTATTTTTATTTGTTTAGATTGAATTGTGTCATATTTTATGATTCTGTGAAAATCGCTTTAAGAAGTTACATGTTTAGTTATCTGACTTTTGTATTTGTATATAAATTTTGTAATGGTTACGTTTAATAAAAAAAATAAAAAAATTCAAAATGTTTAAGTTAAAATAAATAGTTTACTAATCAGTCTTCTTTTGGTTTCAAAGTGTCCTTTTGGTTTCAAAGTGATCCCATTAGCCTCATCTACCATTCAAGAGGTTATGGGCCTATAAATATTTATATTTTTGGTGTTTTTCCAATTTTTTGAGCAAAAGTGACAGCTGCGAAGAAATTTACAAAGATGGACAAGCCCATCAAACCATCGTTGTCAAAAGATTCTAATTACCATAGCTGGAAACAAAAGAATACTTTGAAAATAATTGCTCCGGGTTTTGAAAATATTTTAAAAAACAAAAAACTTGTGATTGCAATAAAAATAAAACTTTAAATTTTTTCTGCTCTTTTTGTAAGAGACCTGGCCATACTACGGATAGATGTTTTAAAAGAAATAATAGAAGCAGTAATAATCATAAACCAAATAATGTGAGTATAGACGCTGTTTTAGATTCTGGTGCTACATCACATATGTTTAAAGATAGTTCACTTTTATACAATTTGAAATCTTTAAATACACCTATAGCTTGCGCTGATAATATGATGATTAATGCAGAAGCAACTGGTAGTTGTATTACTGACACCTGTACTTTAGAAGGATTGCTACATGTGCCTAAGATTGCTAAAAATATTATTTCGGTTAGCAGCTTAACAGACAGAGATTTTAAAATAATTTTCTATACAAATGTAGCAGTAGTAAAGAAAGAAGAGTGAAAAGTACTAGTAGCGCATAGAAACAATAACTTCTAAATGCAATTTTTCCAACTGCCTCGGCGTTGCTGGTTGAAAGTGAAAGTATTTGGCATAGACGGTTAGCTCATTTGAGCAATGTTAGAGAAACAGCAAATTGTAGGTTTAAACCTGTCTAGTTCCGACTTCGTATCAAAGTCCTGCGAAGTTTGTCATCAAGCTAAATTATGTAGGCTTCCTTTCAAAACTGTACGGCATTTAGCTAATAGACCACTAGAAATTATTCATACTGATATTTGTGGTCCAATTGACTGTCAGACATGGGATGGTAGGAAATATTTCGTTACGTTTCTCGATGATTTTACTCACTCCGCAAGGGTCTATCTATTACGAAATAAATCAGAAACAATAGGTTGCATTTTAAACTTTACTCGTTGGGCTGAAAGACATTTTAATCAAAAAATTGAATAACTACGGTGTGATAACGGAGGTGAATACTGCAGTATATTGGGTATTTTCCCTACTTTTAACCCCAGAGTTTTTTCGGGGCTCAACCGATTTTATTGGACACATTATTTTGTAATGTGCACGTGATGCGCTTTCATTTGAGACCCCACTAGATTATATTTGCAGACATTCGGTTATTCTTCCCCACTTTCAGCCCCCACAACTTTTAAACGACTCAACTGATTTATCGCTATCATATATTATATTCGCTATTATTATTATATATTATATATATCTCGCCCGTAACTCACCTAACATACAAAAAAAACTAAATTGAAATCGCTTCATCCGTTCGCTACGGAGCCACAGACAGACAGACAGACGGACATACAGACACGTGAAATTTATAACAACCCCCTTTTTGCGTCGCGGGTTAGTTAAAAAGAACATTTTTGAATAAAAAAAATACATTTTACAAAATAAATTTATTTAAATAAATACCAAAACATCTATAATTTACTTAATACAAAGCAATAAATAATGGATATTAAGCAATTTAATGAAAGGACAAAATTAATAAAAAATAGTTTATTTTTTATACTTATAAATTTGAAATAAGAATTTATATTTAGTTTCCATGTTTGTTACGTAATGGCACCATAAATCTTTTGCAAGTTAAACATGTTAATAAGTCTTTCACAATTATTTTGCGAGGGCAATGTTATTTGTATCGCTATCACTATTGTAAGATAATTTCGTGTAGAACTCGAATTTTGTTTGTTATTGAATAGATTTTGATGGTACAGCATCTAAACATCGAAATAGCAATAACTTATTTAGTGAGGTTACTTTTTGTCCAGTTTGCAGTCATCAGATTTTTTGACAACGGGTTTTTAGTCGTCGCATTTTTCTGGCTTGACGTCTTTTAGCTTGTCTGGTGTAGGCTGGTTATCCCCAGGCTTACAATTGTCAGGATTGGGGGGTTTAGGTTTGTGGTGTTCAAGTTTGCAATCCTCGGGCTTAGGGTTCACAGGTTTTGTGCCACAATCGTCTTTTTTCAAATTCTTTTTAAAGAAATTTGGGTCTGCAACAGAATTACAAATTTTTATTGTGAGATTATTTTGCAAAGTATGATTTGCTTTTATAATATTTATATTTGTAGATTTTCAACAACTTTGAACCCCTACCCATATTACATAAATATACCTTAGTATATATCGCGCATATCCCCAGCGAAGGCTGGGGAAGGCTGGAATCAACTTAGTACCGGATCAACTACGATTATTTGACCTTCTTAAAAAAATATACTTACTTGCGTGAGCTAGTGAGGACATCACGACCATACCCTGAAACATACGTATTTATTAAAGTTATTTACTCATTTTTAACCGACTTGGAAAAAGGAGAAGGTTCTCAATTCGACCGTATTTTTAACCGACTTCCAAAAAAGGAGGAGGTTCTCAATTCGACTGTATTTTTTTTTTTTTTTTTTTTAATGTATGTTACATCAGAACTTTTGACTGGGTAGACCGATTTCGACAAATTTTATTTTAATCGAAAGGTGGTGTGTGCCAATTGGTCCCATTTAAATTTATTTGAGATCTAATAACTACTTTTCGAGTTATATCTAATAATGCGTTTTTACTTGACGCTTTTTTCGTCGACCTACGTTGTATTATACCGCATAACTTTCTACTGGATGTACCGATTTTGATAATTCTTTTTTTGTTCGAAAGGGGATATCCTTAGTTTGGTACCGTGATAAGAAAACCAGGATCTGATGATGGGATCCCAGAGAAATCGAGGGAAACTCCCGAAAATCCATAATAACTTTTTACTGGGTGTACCGATTTTGATTATTTTTAATTTAATGAAAAGCTGATGTTCATCATATGGTCACATTTAAATTTTATCGAGATCTGATAACTACTTTTTGAGTAATCTTTGATAACGCGTAGTTACTTGACTATTATTTCGTCGATTTACGTTGTATTACTTGTCGATGTAATTGAAGTCGGTTTTTTTTCGTTTGTCTGCAAACACAATTATTTTAATGTATGTTACCTCAAAACTTTTAACTGGGTGGACCGATTTCGATTAGTTTTTTTTTAATCGAAAGGTGGTGCGTGTCATGTGATCCTATTTAAATTTGTTCAAGATCTGACAAGTACTTTTTGAGCTATATCTAAAATGCGTCGAGCACAGCTAGTCTAAGTATATATTAATGCGAGAAGCATTTTTTTTAAGAAGAGGGGGCAAACGGACATTTGACTCACCTGGTGGTAAGTAAAAACAAAATCCACAGACACCCGCTACATCAGAGGATTAGCAGGTGCGTTGCCGGCCTTTCAGATAGGATTATGCTCTGTTTTCGAAGGTCCCTATGGTTCCATAAAGTGGTCGTGCGTGGCAGGAAATGGCGCAAAAATCGAGCTGTCGTAGAGCTCCGGACATCGAGGTGATGTGGGTATTAACATGGTGAGGCATAATCTTTGGACTCCTTTTTAGCAAAATTGCGCGGATGGAGGAGCATGAAATTTCGCACATTTATAGTTAATAAATATAGGAGTGCAGAAGGCTAATATATATTTAAATTGTGCGTAAAAAAAACATTTGATTGATAAAAAAACATTACACACACTACCACGTATTTGACACACACAAGCATATATACTCTTGTGTTTATTGTTAAAATCTGTGTTTAAATTACGGTCGAAATTTCGGCCACTGAGTGACCACTAGTAAAAATAAATCCTCCAAATGTGTGTACGCGCATAACTTGCGAACGGCTGCAGAGACTGGGATATTTCTTTTTTTTTAATTTGTTGTTATAAGAATAAGGTTTGCATAACAAAAAAATAAAAAATAAAAAAGTCGATACATTTACGAAAGAAAAAAAATATCGGTTCGAAGTTCGCTGGGTCAGCTAACATACTGAAGTCATTTTTAGTTACCACCTGATTAAATTTCAAAGTAAATAATTAAATTTAAAAATAATTATTAAAAATAAAATATTTTTAATAAAATTTGTATAAAAAAATGTAAAACAATCTGAACATTTTGGAAATATTGACAAATTTATTATCTTCGTTATTTATTTGCTTACATTAAATAATAATTGTGTTTGCTCACAAACGAAAAAAAAACCGACTTCAATTACATCGACGAGTAATACAACGGAGATCGACGAAAAAATAGTCAAGTAACTACGCGTTATCAAAGATTACTCAAAAAATAGTTATCAGATCTCAATAAAATTTATATGTGACCACATGACAACATCAGCTTTTGATTAAATTAAAAATTATTAAAATCGGTACACCCAGTAAAAAGTTATTGCGGATTTTCAAGAGTTTCCTTCGATTTCTCTGGGATCCTATCATCAGATCCTGGTTTTTTTATCATGGTACTAAACTAGGGAT
Organism: Melitaea cinxia; assembly: GCF_905220565.1. NCBI lineage: Eukaryota > Metazoa > Arthropoda > Insecta > Lepidoptera > Nymphalidae > Melitaea > Melitaea cinxia. The sequence continues at coordinate 7,310,253 of NC_059418.1, read as the reverse complement.
ATCTCCTTTCTAACAAAAAAGATGTATCAAAATCGGTACATCCAGTAGAAAGTTATGCGGTATAATACAACGTAGGTCGACGAAAAAAGCGTCAAGTAAAAACGCATTATTAGATATAACTCGAAAAGTAGTTGTTAGATCTCAAATAAATTTAAATGGGACCAATTGGCACACACCACCTTTCGATTAAAACAAAATTTGTCGAAATCGGTCTATCCGGTCAAAAGTTCTGATGTAACATACATAAAAAAAAATACAGTCGAATTGAGAACCTCCTCCTTTTTTGGAAGTCGGTTAAAAAAAAGAAATGTACCTTGTACTTACAGCCAGTAATAGAAGTACTGAGAACCTCATCTTTGAATAACCTCTTCGTAAACTGTTTTGATAGAAACTGACTGACTGTTTGAGGAAAAATTCATTACTTCGTTCGTTTTAATATCAAAAATTTAAAACAATGTAAATATGAATGTTATGCAAACTTTAAATTTTTAGGATTCCGTAGTAAGTGCTATTAAGCTACGTCTGCTTAATCAAGTTTATCTTTTGTAACAACCTGCGTGGTAAATGGATACTGCAGCTTATGGAAGCCTGCAAGACTCGTGCGTTACCCTGTCCTCGACTCTGTCCACGAGCTCTCTACCTTGCACAGGAACATGACACTACTTGAAAGCAGTTAATTTAAGGAATGATTAATGAATTAGTTGTTATTTAACTGTGATCTTCTGTAAGCTTGAGGTAATATTGCTGCTCCTTTTTTTGGTATCGCAGGGGAACTCATTTACGGGTGATATCCAGGACGCCCGGGTAGACAGTCCTAGACCGTATGTCGGCTTCAGCACTTGGGGGTGAAATACCGACCAGACCTCTTCGGGAGCCTTCAGTCGCTTTAATTGGAGGGTCCCAGATCTGCAGGCAATAGGATCCCTCCAGCGAAAGGCTAGCCTCGGCAAAAAGGCCAGACTTCTCCTCCATGGGGACTGTCCGGCTCACTTCTGAAAAACCCCGACGACGCCGTGTCTAGCAGAACCGGGTTCCCATCACGGCCCGACACGGGCACAGGGGCATTACTGGAGGCGTATTAAGTAGCGCCTCCTACGCATCTCCGTTCGTCGCCTGTGGAGGGAGGCCTCGTCGAGCATCGTGGTGATGACGCTCGGCAGTTACAAGCCTCCAGACCCCCAACTAACACCTGCCAGGCTATCTCCTTGGCTCGGCATATGGCCTACTGCAAGATCTTCCTTTTTTCATCGTAGATCCTGCGCAGCCTGTCGTCTCTGTCCACGTTCTGGGGGCGTCTCCGCCTGCTCCGAGTATATTGCCTCCTGGGCCCGTTGCAGGTAACCCGGTGACCGGCTATCTCAGCCGACTACCAGTAGAGCGCCCGTCGCAGGGGTGGACTCTTGGTGAGTGGCATGGCCCCTCTGCAGACAGCAGTGAATGCGTCGCAGAGCCGGTTAGCCGCCTCATTCACCCCAAAATCCGACAGCGACGGGAGACTCCAGCGCTTCCTCTGCCAGTTTTCGGATAGCTTGGAGAGTGCCCAGCGCGGAAACTGGCTACGCCCCCTAGATGACGTTGACGACGACGACGACGCCGGGTGGACGGGAGCTGGAGACACCTCGAACCTTATGTATCGATGGTCCGAGAGAGTCTCCACCTCCGTCTCCACCTTCCACCCCTCCACTCAGCGTGCGATGGCCGGCGTGGCGAACGTGACGTCAACCACGGAACCCCCGACCAACGCACGCACGTCTGGACTGCCCCTACATTGAGTGGGGACAGTCCGGCAGCAAGCGCCCACTCCTCCACCTTCCTCGCGTTTAGGTTCGTAACCGGGTACTCCCAAGCCGTGGACTTGGCGTTGAGGTCGCCGGCTACGAACACATGAAGGGGAGCTAGCTGCCCCAAGATCGGCCCCAGAACGTCGAGAAACCTTTCCATGGCCGCGAGGTCACGGTTCGGGGAGAAATAGACTCCGGCGAAAGCCACCCCTACCCGAACCGCTGCCACATACCCATGGCCCCTCGCCTTGACGACGAGGGGGGGTCCTGCTCCAGGCCTTACCACGATCGCCACAAAGCCCTCGGTGTCTCCCGCCCATTGTGGGCAAAGAGGCACGGCATATGGCTCGGCGACGATCCCGTCGTCAACACACCACTCTGCCGTGGACTGCAGGAAAATAAATAAATAATCACTACATAGTATAAAACAAAGTCGCTTTCTCTGTCCCTATGTATGCTTAAATCTTTAAAACTACGCAACGGATTTTGATGCGGTTTTTTTTAATAGATAGAGTGATTAAAGAGGAAGGTTTATATGTATAATCACATCCATTAAATAGTCGAGGGATACTATTATTTTTGAGGTTTCTAATGTGATGTCGTAAATAATTACATTTTTCCGCATACATTGCAAACGCAGCCTGAACCCTACGGCATTTATCAAAATAATGTATTAATAAGTATTTTGCACATTGAAAAGGTCTACAGAAAACTCCGCTATGGTATTTGTCTATCTCTTATGAATATCCCACAATAACATTTTTTTTTGTCATTTACTTTTTATGACAAATAATGGCTTATTTCAAAGCGATTTTAACCAATACAGCCATAATATTTATCTAATTAAATACCTTAAATACATTTTTGATTTAATATATGTAGATCTATATGGCCTTTTACAGCATATGATTTAAATGAATATTTTCGAAGATATTACAGATTTAAAAATTGCGGTACGTAGCGTTTGCGGCGGTTCCGGCCGGCTTTTACTCTAAAGTAAACGCGTGCGGGCCCCGGGCAGTAATGAATAAATCAAAACTACTGGATCGATTTTAATCATTTTGTCAGTGAATGACATAGGCTATAATTATATTTTATACCCGTGCGAAGCCGGAGCGGGTCTCTAGTAATAAATAAATAAATATCTACACAACTTGGTGGTAGGTTGGTTGGGTCAGCTTGTCTTAGCTTATCTATAAAATTCGTATATCAAAATATTAGTAACAATACTCCTTCGAAACGGATGAACCGAATTTTATGACATTTTGTGTGCATATCGGGTAGGTCTGAGAATGGGCCTACATTTATTTTTCATACCCCTAAGTTATAAGGGGGGGGGAGATAAAATAAAATATAATATGGCAAAACAATGTTTGCGGGGTCAGCTAATTTTTGTATCAAACTAGCTGTAGCATAGCGCGCGTTGCTACGCTTTTTTTTATGTCGTACCAATTCAGAAACCTTTGTGGCAACAAACGTTTAGCGAATATCGTTGCCTATACATGCCTGACTGACCCTAGCCCAATCCCCACCAGAAGCCCTGGTCACCTAACTCACACAGGAACACAACACTCATTGAGAGCAGTATTATTTAGCTGTGACCTTTTGTAAGGTCGAAATGCATATGATGTATACACGATAGATATGCCAAAATAACATTTTCATAATTTTTTGCCTGACTGCCTGTTTGTTCCGGCTAATCTCTGAAACAGCTGAACCGATTTTGACGGCACTTTCACTGGCAGATAACTGATTTGATAAGAAGTAACTTAGGCTACTTTTATTTTAGAAATTTACATATTTTATAACTCTCTGAACTGAACAATAAAAAAAAATTTAAATTTCACGCGGGCGAAGTCACGGGCACAGCTAGTTTGTAATAATATTAGGAGTGTTTTTATTTTCTACGTATTCAAGGTGATAAAGAAGTATAAACAGCCATTGAAACTATTTGCACAAAGTCAAACATCTTTCAGTGGAAATGTATTATCAATTGAACAAATAAAAGTCAGGTCATATGCAGTCGTCTGGCAACATTGTAAAATGCAAGGTAGTTAAATAAAAAATTCGTTAGCTTTCTTGATGGTCTTAACGTAATGTTTGCAACTTTTCTTTATATTTAGGTAAATATTTTTGAAAATTATTAAATGGAGTATTTTTTCTTAAAAGACTGAAAAAAAGAAGTTCTCAATTCGACTCTATTTTTTTATGTCGAAGGTGCTTTTGAAGTCTATTTGAATAACGCTATTTTTGATTTAGCGGACTAAATTTTTTAATTATTATATTTTATAATATTTACAATACACAACTTAAGAACTAAATATTTACAGATAGTTACGCTACAAATCATATCCGCGTGGAATGGTACCAAGAATGCTGGCAGCATTTCCCCGTTGAATCGCTATGCCATTCTCTGGGCAAAAAATGCAGTGGAAGATTGAATTTTGGAACGAAATTTCTTACGGCAGGCTTGACATACATTAAATTTCCTAAATACTTTTAGGTACTTAATTGTAAGCCAATCAAAAAAAAATTAAAAAAAAATCAAGAAGTAGAAAATATATATAAAATTCAACATTCATTTTTTTTCAAATTGTGTTGCTTCTATACTATCCGAACGAACTTCGTTCCTACCCGGTGTCCCATGACACCACATAATTTTAGTCTAAGCTTTGTTTTTTAATTTTTTGATTTTGATTTGATTAAGTACGTATATTAATTTTTTTAACCGACTTCAAAAAAAGGAGGAGGTTACTCAATTCGACCGTATATATATATATTTATGTATGTTCGGAGATAACTTCTTCGTTTATGAACCGATTTTGATAATTCTTTTTTTTGTTAGAAAGGAGATATCCCTAGTTTGGTACCATGATAAGGAAACCAGGATCTGATGATGGGATCCCAGAGAAATTGAGGGAAACTTTCAAAAATCGTAAGGGTGACTTGTAAATTTAATCATGTTTTCATTAAGTACTATAAAGCACTACTATTTAATAAAGGTCTGGAGTTGATCTGATGATGGAGAAGAAAGATAGTCGAGGGAACTCTTCAACAATTTATAGCAATTACCTGCTTTTTGAACTTAACACTTTCACGCGAACAAGTCAATATTGTAGCTCTATGCGATATTGCACATCATTTTTTCATATAAATTCGAGCGGCGTCTAATGACGTTGTGCAAATAGCTGATGATATTAGTATTTAAATATATTGCGCTGACGTTCCCAGACGTCGTCAATCGTCAAGTCGTAATCAGCATCCGATCCAAATTCTCCATCGTCAACAAAAGGGTCTGTGGGGTGATTTCTCGTGATAACGAAAGTTCTAAGATTTTCAAAGAAGATTCCTTTTTTAGTTCATTTTACATATCTAAAACAAACAAAAAATACTAAATATGTATTTTGAACATATTTAGAATGATTAAAATAAAGTAAAATAAATTATTATAATGTATATAATGTAGTAAGATAGTAAAAATACTGACATTTTACGACAATATTCTACGCGAACACAATCGGCGCACGCACTACCCCGCGAGGCGCACAAGTCGAGTGAAGTAATAAAACTTCTTAGGCGAAACGACGTATAGTGACGTTGTGCGCTAAAAAGTAGGTAATGTATCAGGACTGAATGCCATCAAAGAAGGCAAAATTAAATCGGTGCGGCGTAGCACTACAATTTTTAGAATTTAATATGTTGTGGCACAGCAACCAAACTTTTAAACATTAGTATGGCCAGGCACCGAACCATTACGTTGTGCTCAATAAATCGGGGTTTTGCTGAACGTTATAGTACGTTGTGCCATATCATATCTACCAATATATGACGTACATATACGTTGTTCGCATGAAAGTGTTAATTCGTTTCTATTGATGAGAACTTTGCACCTGTATGAGTTATAAGTGCCATTACAGAAAGAAGAAATCGTAAATACAGATATTTTTCAAGTTGTACCCATTTGTCGACGCGCCGGCAAAACAGCCACAGCACTGGTGTTGGCTGTCGCGCTGGTGGTGACGGCTGGCGGTATTGGCGAAACAGATATTTCCCGTGTTCTGGGTGTTTGTGCAGTCCTTGTGGATCTCCCCACCGTACCTCGGAGAGCACGTTAAACTGTCGGACCCGGTTGTAATCATATACACCTGATAGCAAACGTCGTTACTCATAGTAGGGAATGTATCCGCCAACCCGCATTGGAGCAGAGTGGTGGACTAAGCTCCGATCTTTTTCTTAGATGGGGAAAGAGACCTATGCCCAGCAATGGGATATTACAGACTGAAGCGTCATTAATCAATCATTTGAAGTAGTGTATTTAATTGGACATTTAATTTTCAGTACATGTTTCGTGAATACTGATGTATCTAGAGTTAAATCCCTTTGAGCTTATAACTGAAATTTTGGTCAGTTATGTGAATAAGCGAACAAAAAAAAGTCTGAAGGGTCAATCTCTATCTTTAGTTTAAGGAACTTTGTTCTAGGATTCCAGTGCTTAAAACAAAGACAAGTTGTGGGTATAAAGTAATTTAAACTGTACAAGTATCATTTATTACAAAATTCAAGCAATTTATAATTGTGGAAAAGGTCAAATGTTTTTTCTTTTTTCGGGAAATTACTTTTAAAATTACATATTCACCAATAAATTAAAATGTATACTGAAAGAGAGTATTTAGTCCACAAAAGGAGAGACTCCAGAAACTTTGAACCTAGCCCACTTGGTATAGTAGTGAGGTAGGGTACAGCAGGAAATTTCCTGGTTAAAATACGGGGCAGCCCGACTGGGGTAGTACCTCGACCTTACAAAATAATACTGTTTTCAAGCAGTGTTGTGTTCCTGTTGGTGAGTAAGTTGACCAGAGCGTTTGATGCTTTTGGTGTTCCAGTCTATAAGCTATGGTAATCGCTTACCATCGTATGAGCGGTTCATTTGTTTGCCGACGAAAAAAAACTTAGTTCACGAACAAAAATTAATTGAAATCTTGATTTTCGACTTGTGTCACTTGTCACAGAAGCCACCGAATAAATAAAAACGTCTCATGCACTTTGCTGCTTCGCTTCAAAGTCACAATGCCATTCAGTAACTTGAAAATAATTAAAGCATTTTAAACTCTAATATTAAAAACTATAACGACTATTTCTTATAAATAATATTTGTCATTCAATTAAAAGTTTAATAAAATATAAAAAAAATAAAAAAGGTAAAATAAAAGGTGTGTAAATACTGAATGTGTCATTGTTTGTGCAGCTTTCGCGATGCATTTGTTTATTTCACATATATAAACAGTTATTGGGGATTCAATTTCATTCGCAGAGGAACAACGCAAGGAAGCGATCCAAAAAAAAACCACCATGAAGTTCTTTATGATTGCATCGTTGACTCTATTGGTAAGAAGTTTTTATATATATATATATATATATATATATATATATATATATATATATATATTTTTATGCTTACGCCATTTCCTGCCTCGCATGACCACTATATGGAACCAGCCGCTATCTACGGTGGTATTTGCGAACCGATACGACTTAGGGACCGTCAAAAAAAGAGCATACTCTTATTCGTAAGACTGGCAACGCGCCCGCTAAGCCTCTGATGTAGCGGGTGCCGGGTGGATGTTGTTTTCACTTACTACCAGGTGACCCAAGTGACAAAGGCATAGCGCCATCTTTCTTTTTCGCTCCTCGGTTACGTGAGACTCGTCCTCTAACGTACTGTGAAGTGTCGACGGCTGGATGTAGGGTCAGCAACGCGCATTCATATGCTTTTGGTGTTGCGGCGATCGATAACTACTATAACCGCTAACCATCAGGCGAACAGTACAATTGTTTGCTTGGTAAGTAGTATAAAATTAAATCCAGACAGTTGAACTAAGTACATGTTTGTTGACGAACTGACGAATTTAATTTTTATCGAGATCTGATAACTACTTTTTGAGTAATCTTTGATAACGCGTAGTTGCTTGACTATTTTTTCGTCCATCTACGTTGCATTACTTGTCGATGTAATTGAAGTCGGTTTTTTTTTCGTTTTCAAGCAAATACAATTATTGTGAATTAATTAATTACTAAAATTATTTATACGACGGCTTTAATTTGGAAACAACGTCAACATGATTGACGGTCGGTAAATATTTGCTCCATTTCAAATCAACTCACGTATTTATATTTTGTTTTTTAATTTTTTAAAGTGCTAATTAATATACTTATGTAGTGCAAATTATTCGCACGGGTATAGCACGGGTATGATATTATAATAAATCTGTAGTTTACACATTACATGTATAATTGGTCTAATAAAGTGTATTTAAGTAGTAGATTATTGGTATCACACAAACAAGGACAAGTTGGAAGAGAAATTGTAGAATTCAGAAACCAATCTAAAGTTTTCATTTATTCATTTTTTTTTTATTTTCACAGGTCGTGATGGCTGTTGACTCAACGGGTAAGTTATCATTAATTTGTTTCATATAACTTAAAATATATAGAATGTTTTATGGTTTTAATTTGCAGTTAGATTTTTTTATCAGAATGAGCAGTAGCTAGAGGAGGGTAGCTTAACCTTAGAGACTATCGCAGTCCAATACCACTTCTCTTAAGTAGTATTGTGTTGCTATGGTGAGTAAGGTAGCCAGAGCTCCTGGAAATACCGGGTGTAAGGTAGGCAAGGCGCTTGCGATGCTTCTGGCGTGCACGCGTCTATAAGCTACGGTAATCGCTTATTATGGGATGGACCGTACGCTTGTTTGATATAAAAAAATACCCTTTTTAAATTGCATTTCATCACTCTAGCCTATCGCAGTCGACTGTTGGACATAGGCATCCACAAGTTCGCGCCAAAAATGGCGTAAACTCATGTGTGTTGCCCATAATTACCATGCTGGGCAGGCGGGTTGGTGACTGCAGGGCTGGCTTTGTCGCACCGAAGACGCTGCTGCCTGTCTTTGGCCTGTGTGTTTCAAAACCAGCAGTTAGGTGGTTATCCCGCCATCTTAAGGCTTTTTAAGTTCCAAGGTGGTATTAGCACTGTGTTATCCCTTAGTCGCCTCTTACGACACCGACGGGAAGAGAGGGGGTGGCTATGTTCTTTACTGCTACACAGCAATATTATGCATTATGTTACAATTAAAGATCAAGTCTTTGTAATTATGTATGAATCTTCAGATTTTATTTTTGACTATTTTGTGTATTTATTAATAACAAATTTTGCTTACAGATTACGAATCTCAAAAATCCGGCGGCTTTGGCTTAGGTCTGGGCTTTGGTGCGGCTCAGAGTGAATCTGAAAAGTATGGGCACGGCAATGATGGTGCTAAAAATAATGGATGCGGTGGTGCTGGTGGTGGTTCTGGCGCGGGGGCCGGCAGTGGGGCTGGTAGTGGCTCTGGGGCTGCTGGAGGCGGTGGTTCTGGCGCGGGGGCTGGCAGTGGGGCTGGTAGTGGCTCTGGGGCTGCTGGAGGCGGTGGTTCTGGCGCGGGGGCTGGCAGTGGTTCTGGCGCTGGCAGTGGTTCTGGCGCTGGCAGTGGTTCTGGCGCTGGCAGTGGTTCTGGCGCTGGCAGTGGTTCTGGGGCTGGCAGTGGTTCTGGCGCTGGCAGTGGTTCTGGGGCTGGCAGTGGTTCTGGGGCTGGCAGTGGTTCTGGGGCTGCTGGAGGCGGTGGTTCTGGCGCGGGGGCTGGCAGTGGTTCTGGGGCTGCTGGAGGCGGTGGTTCTGGCGCCGGGGCTGGTAGTGGGGCTGGAGCAGGTTCTGGCAGTGGCTCTTGTTAACTGTTTAATTAAATCTTTGATTTATTAATAAACATTTCCATTTACTTATCTTGACTTTTTTTTCGTTTTGTCCAATTTGTCTATGCATATAAACAAAACAAAAAAAATTTGCGTATTATCTATGCATTTAAAAACGTTATTTTTGTGGCATTCTTTTTCTTTTTCCTCGTTCCCTCTATGATGAGGATCGCGACCACGAATCATATTTCTCCATTGAAGGCGATCGTAAGCGGCATGTATTGCACGGTTTTATGGCATAGTCAGGAACAATGTAGCTCTCTTTTAATAAATAGATACCTACTAAAACTTCTATTTTTGCAAGGTAATTTCCAAGTCAGACTGTCCTAGATTTTAAACAAAATTCTTACTGCTGTGCCCTACGATTGCTTTTAGATAAGGAAGTTAAACGTTTTAGGTACCTCTATTTTTGTATGTTCACTGCATTTTCATCAATTAACTTAAACTTCAAAGATAGTCTAGCTTACGAAATTCCAGGAATGGTTCTAATTCTACCGAATCAGGATATGACCATTTATGACAAATTATAGAAAAATTATGCAATTGTTTTATAATTTCTTTATCAAAAACTGTATAACATAGAAATACCATGGTGCCGTGCATAGGTAAAATATAAATAAAAAAAAAACCTTAGAAAATTAAGTTAAAAGTTTTGGATTTGTTTGAATTAAATATACGATATTATAACAATAATACAGGTTTAATAAAATAGGTTTAATGATAGGTATCTAATATATAAAATTCTCGTGTCACAGTTTTCGTTGCCATACTCCTCCGAAACGGCTTGACCGATTTTGATGAAATTTTTTGTGCTTATCCGGTATCTATGAGAATCGGCCAACATCTATTTTTCATCCCCCTAAATGTTAGAGGTAGTCCACCCCTAAATTTTTTTTTTTTATTTTTTAGACAAAATTTTTAATTTCTATTTTTGTATGATACAGCATTAAAAAATACATACAACCCTAAATTTTTAACCCTCTACCATCAACCCCTATTTTTAAATAGCGTTTAGCGGCAAGACAACGTTTGCCGGGTCAGCTAGTATTTTATAAATGTTATCATTAAAGAAATGTATCTAATGACCATGTTACAAAAGTAGTAAAACGGTTACTGCTTTACCTAGTACCTAACCTTATCTGCACGGCAGTGTAGATTCATGGTAATTATCTGATGACAAGGTGAGGATATTCGCCAGAACTCTTCAATAGCTGATAATAGGTCAAAAGTAATACAATATAGTTGCCGGTAGCTATTGTATAAGGTGTAGCTTAGCTTAGCTAGATATAAGTATAGTATTATAAGGAAATAATAATAATACAAAAAAAAACAACAAAAAAAAACAAATTGTACCATACATTAGATTAAGAACCGGTCGGTGGACTCACGTCTCTTTTGGAGACATTAAAAAATAATAATTAAAAAAAAAAACAAAAAACCCGCCTGCGTGAAGAACAACTAATAGAAAATTAACTGAAAAAGCTGGAACAAGATAAAAATTCAATACGCACACAAAGTCAGCGAAATAAATAGAAACAATATCAAACATTTTGTGCTGTACATTTAAAATATATTAATACGGTAGTCCTTCGAAACTTTATGCAACGTCGTACATAACATGCAGTCGGAGACATGCACAAAGAGAGAATGATTTGACTTATCCTTCAATTTCATATACTATCCTGTTTGCGTATACATTTGTATATGAATAAAAAAAAAGAATTACGCAGAAACGAAAAAACAAAAAAACAGTGTAATCGTTAGCGGTTTTTCTTTTTAATGTAAGTAATATAACATTAATTTTACATTATCGTTTTATAATTACAAAAATATTTGACAAACTCATTTTAATAAAAAAAAGGTATTTTCACGCCAAATCATCCATCAAAACAAATAAATAAAATCACATTAGAATCTGTCATTAGGATAATCAAATTTCGCCATTATCTGCAAACGCCACACGTGTTGTAATTTGATAATCTGTTATCTACATTTAGTCACAAATAACAGAGTGCCAACATTCAAATAAAATTTCGATCCGAAAATTATATTAGGTATTTAAGATTTATTTTATATTTCGACAACTTTTTACCTTTAAATGGTGCCAAAGTAGTTACCTCATAATAATTCGCAAATGTTACCGGTATAATTTTTTTAATGTGTACTTTCTTAATTTATATTTACACTGTCTAACAAGATGAACATTAACACATTTTTTAATATCGATTTTTTTATGTTTTTTTGTACAATAATCTAATCCCGATAATAGCGAACAATACAAAAATAATTATACAATGTAGTCGAGTAGATTTTTAAAATACTGTTATATTTGCCTCTTTTACATTTGTTTTTAATACATTTGCAACTATAATAGTCCCTAATTCGATAAACCCTAGAGAGCAATAAAGACGCGGTAACTTTTAGGGATAGAAAAATAAATATAAAGCAATTATAACGCCCTTTATTGACCTCCCCTTTGTCATTCTAAAATACGTGATTTTATTTCAAAAATAGAATAGTTTTTAATTAACTGATATATTAACTTTCTTAAATTTTATTAAGTCGTGTGTATTTAGAAACAAATGAATGTCAAAAAACATTTTATGTATAACTTCCATTATTTGTGAACTTCATGTCATATATTTGTAAAAAACAATATCTAAATCAATACATATAATAAAAAATGTAACAGTTCGCTGGCTGTACATTTAATATATATGAGAAAAAATATTATTGCGACCTTTATCAACGCAAATAGCACCCAAAACAATGATTGTCAGAATTTTTGTCTGTTTGTCTGTGCGTTTGTGCACGCTAATCTCAGAAACGGCTTTCCGATTTAGATGTGGTTTTCACTAATATATTGTGGCAAGCTTAGCTTAACATTTAGTGTTTGTTTCATGTCAATCGATTCCTAAATAAAAAAGGTATGCCAATTTAAAGAATCACGTAGAACATGTAGTCACTATTCCACGCAGACGAAGTCGCGAGCACAGTTAGTATCATAATAAATAAAGTGTACTTCAGTTGTGAAAAAGGAAAATCCATAAAAAACTTATTTTTCGTTACCTTCATACGAAACTGGTCCTTAATCTTAAAGCTAACTAAAAACTTAAACCCTTCTTTCAATAACCCAACTTTCAATAAATTTGATTGAAAAAATATTTGAAAGAATATAAATAAAATCTTGTGAAGCGGCTGAAAAAACTAAAGCATACAAAGACAGGGTCTAGGCTCCGAATATGATTTTGTCCCATTCGGTATCAAGACCCTTCCGTGGGGTCCTAGCGCTATAAGACTTTTTAAGGAAATAGCAAAAAGGTTATTCGACGTCACAGGAGACTGAAAAGCTGGCAGCTACTTCGGACAAAGAATTATTACTCTAGCTTTTCAAAGGGGGAACGCTGCCAGTGTCTTCGGAACCTTGCCTAAAGGAACTCCTTTTATTAATATTTTTTAGTTTATATATATATATATATATATATATATATACTTACTTACTTTAGTTATTATATATATACTTAAGGTTTTTTAGTTTAATGTAATATATCTTATTATAACTAGGATTGTTTTAAATGTAATAGCATATATATTTGTATCTGTCTTTTAATGGTGTGCAATTTTGATTCCTAAATTATATTTGAAAGATTATAAATATTTCTGAAAGCTGTTTCTGATTCCGCAAATAATAATTATATTTATTTAATTGTCATTATTACTTTATTATCAAATTATTTGATCTATTTACGCCCCACATAATGATATAATCTAGTAATGCACAGCGCCCTTTCGCCATTTTATCATAATTATTAAATTATGATTTGACACTCGCTGTCAAAATATTAAAAAAATTATATTAATGCACAGGGCACATGCTAGGGGTTTGAACTATATTTAGGACCTATCCTGCGAAAAAGTTACGAATAAACAGGAGCTAGATTAGGTCATTGTGAATTTCAATGTGATAAGGTATTTTTAAGGTATTTTTAATGGCTATGCTTGGAGTTTCTCTCAATGATTTTAAAAATGAGACTATCCGCGAGAGAACGAAAGTAACCGACGTAGCCCACAGGATTAGCAAGTTGAAGTGGCAGTGGGCTGGTCATCTGTGTCGCAGGACCGATGGCCGTTGGAGTAGACGGGTTCTGAAGTGGAGACCGCGTCTTGGCAAACGTAGTGTGGGACGTTCTCCGACCCGTTGGACCGACGATCTACGTAAGATTGCAGGTGTAGGCTGGATGACGATTGCGGAAAACCGGAATGTCTGACGCGAACTAGGGGAGGCCCATGTCCAGCAGTGGACTGCAATAGGTTGAGCTGACCCACTGACTGAAGGTATTTTTAAAATGTTACAAAAACTACATTTTTTGAGTAATTTTCCTAATTATGTACAGAACTACAGATAAAAACCGCTAAATTGACACGTAACCGTGTTGAGATTTTACTGTGCACTAGCTGTGTGAATTTAACAAAAAAGTTTTATTTAGTTTGCAGAGATAAAATAAATAAATTTCTAAAATTAAAAGTAGCTCAAACTCCTCTTATATCATCTGCCAGTGAAAGTCCCGTCAAAATCGGTCATGCCGTTTCAGTAGAGTTGAGTTGTAACGTCGGCTTATGTTGTTTATATGCCGCATAACTTTTCACTAGGTAAACCGATTTTGATCATTCTAATTTTAATCGAAAGCTAATGCTTGTTTTGTACCATTTTAATTTAAATTGGATCGAGATAAGTAGTTCTTGAGTGATATTTGATAACGCTTATTTACTTGACTAATTTTTCGTGTACCTACGTTGTATTACTTATCGATGTAATTGAAGTCAGTTTTTGTATTCATTTGCAAGCAAACACAATTACATATTTTAATATTGTGTACAAAGAGATTGTGTATTACCTCGAAACTTTTTCCTGGATGTACCGATTTTAATGATTTCTTTTTTTTTTTTTCATCGAAAGCTGGTGTTAATCATATTGTGATCTGATTAAAAATTTACTGTGGTTTGACAAGTACTTTATAAAATTTATCTCTAATAATATGTATTTAAATGTTCATTTCTCCGACTCGAATCGACAATTAAAAAATTAAAATCTGATATTGTTTGCGTTTTTTCTTGGTTGCTCTATCGAACTCTTAGTAGGTAATACCCAATACAATGACAAATGACTAAGTAAGGTACTGCTTACTTTATTTTCCATAAACACCAAAACATGTGCTGTGTGGCTACGGCACTAAAGAATTTAGCCACCCCCTCTCTTCCCGTGGGTGTCGTAAGAGGCGACTAAGGGATAACAAGGTTCCACAACCACCTTGGAACTTAATAAGCCGACCGATGGCGGGATAACCATCCGACTGCTGGCTTTGAAATACACAGGCCGGAGACGGGCAGCAGCGTCTTCGGTACGACAAAGCCAGTACTGCGGTCACCAACCCGCCTGCCCAGCGTGGTGACTATGGGCAAAACACATGAGTTCACGTTATTTTTGGCGTAAACTTGTGGAGGCCTATGTCCAGCAGTGGACTGTATAGGCTGTAATGATGATGATGACCAAAACATATTTTAAATTAGAATATAGAAAATCAGAAATAAATTTACAATCGAATCAAATATAAATCTTATTACTCTAACTCCTTCTCTGTTAAAGCTGTCCAACTTTGGAACTCTCTTCCTCTTCCTATTAGACAAGCTCAATCTCTCTTCTCCTTCAAAAAATACCTTAAACTACATTATTCGTCACTAAGCACGTCATGATCGCCTATATCGTCTTTGTATGATATAATATATATTTACTATTTGTATATATATATATATATATATATATATATATATATATATATATATATGTGTGTGTGTATTTTATATATGTAAGTGTTATGTATGTTTATTATTGTTATATATTGTCTATTAGTACTTTGTTCGAGTATTCTAATTCGCACACCAATCGTTTGTTTACCTCCTAACTGCAGTTTCTATTTCGTGTCCTATACCCAAAGGTTGTCTGGAAGAGATCGCTCTTTCAGCGATAAGACCGCCTTTGTACATCTTTCATTTTATGTTTTTTTACTCTGTTGTTTCTTTTAATGGTGTACAATAAAGAGTATTATTATTATTATTATTATTATAAATACAAAAAAATGAACAAACATTATATGCTCAGTGTAACTTTCTGATGCGCTGAAGCTCTCCGCTTGACTAGAGTTTTGATTTGTTGAGTTTTGTAGAGTTGAGTTTTCAGAAAAGCTATTCCGAATTGACGATTCTATTTGAGTTAATTCTTTGCACCCTCTTTTGTTTGCGCCTGCCGAGGTTCCAGTACTAACTCCACTGCTACTGGAGTAGGACTCATCCTAATAGATACCGGCGTTGCTGTAGAGCTAAAGTCTGTGTAGCTGTTTGACATTGCACCTTCCTTGTTTGTGAAAGCGAAGCTCCAGTGCTACCTCCATTGTTGCTACTGGAGCTATATATGTAGCATAATATAATAGAATACTTTTGTAAAAATTTTTTTGAATATCATATAAAAAATTGACCGCTCCAGCGGGGTTCGAACCCGCGTTTCCGACTGACCGTGTCGGCGCTCTAGCCAATTAAGCTATGGAACGATGTACCCACTAGATCGAAATTTTTGATATGATGATTTTTATATTCGGTTTAAGCAAAACGTTTAGCGATACTTTTGTAAACCAACATTATTCAGAGTTCAATAAATCAATAACAGATCGAATTAACCTAAACTTAAAATTAACTTAAGATTTTAAATTAACCTAGAATTTGTCCTGGAGTGGAGACCGCGTTTGGCAAACGCAGCGTTGGACGTCCTCCGGTCCGCTGGACCGATGATCTACGAAGATTGCCGGTGCAGGCTAGATGAGGTGGAGGCTAGATGTTTGACGTGAACTTGAAGGCCTATGTCCAGCAGAGGACTACTATAGATTGAAGCGAAGCCTAAATAGCCTAATCTAAGACTAAAAAAGGGAATTATTTCGTAATATAAATATTGATCCTATTTTTAAACAATTCAAATAATTTTCATTTGGCAAATGATTATCTGTAAACATCAAAGGTAAATGTATCGCTTTCGAAATTGAGCTATAAAACAAATTACCCTGATATTTTTATAGACGCTGTGGCGACCATGACTTTCAGCTTACAGGACAAAATAAAAAAAAGCGAAGAGAATTTACTGTTGCGGAAATATAAGCGTATAAAATTTGCAAGATATATATATATATATATATATATCTTGCAAATGTTATATATATATATATAACATAAACATAAAACTTTTTTACGTAAGCTTGACTTGGGTAATAAGCTGGTGAATGCGTGACGAGAGTATTACGTAAAGTGTGATCGGGCGGGGCCAACGGAAGTTAAGAGGGAGATATAAGTTAATGAAAATGATGAGAGTAAATTTTTACGATGCGCGCGCACACCGTCACAAAAAAACCGACACCTTGAAGTTAGCGAGCCAATGAAGTATAACTTCTTACGTATCCACATACATACACATACACTTTTTTTTGATAAATTTGCATAAAAATAATACACATATAAATATAAATATTACACCCACACTTAGTCGGGAATCGAAACCTGCAGAGTAGAAAGTAGGGGGACCACTACAAACTGCGCCAACGGTATGATAAAAAAAAGTTCTCTATATTAATATCGACATTATGGTAGCCCTACACAGCACACGTTCAAAAAACACATGGCCCAACCAGCAACGGAAACTGCTGATAAACTGACGAACAACCTGCGCCGTCTCAAAATAGATCGCTTCATAAAAAACCATTACACGGAATAACTATTTAATACAAAAAACAAAATCTCATATTAAAACCATTAAATACACAAACTATACTTGCCTTTATTTGTGTTTTAAAATTATAGCAGTGGTAGCTGAGTGTTCGAAATTCGAAGATAATTAATTTGAATTATAAGATTGAACAAAAGAGTACCTATATGTGCATGAGTTTGTGGAATGGTTTTTTTTTTAAATTGATTCAATCTATTTTTATGCATAATTAAATAAAATATTAGCATTCTGCACCCCTTCTCCATATAAACTTTATATAAGTGTGCAAAATTTCATACTCCATGTCCGCGAAATTTTCGTAAAAAGGGTACAAAGTTTTTGCTTCCCATATTAATATATAGATGAAATAGAGTTGATCCTGCACATTAGGTACGAATAGACTTTTCCAGGAGGAGGTAGAAGGCGCCATTAAGGCCCGTTTCACCCCAATGAATACCTAAACTGATGAAAAATACATGGTTTACTTTTATCTGTTGAATACCATCGTACGTCATATCTGACGTACGTCAGATAGCTTTAGCACTTTAACGATTAGTATTGCTTTTATAGCCTATTATTATAAATTTATAGGCTATAAAGTAGCCCGAATGGGTCTAAACTAACCTAATCTGAACATTGCAGAAGATCAAGGCTAAATAATACTGCTTTCAACTATTGGATTATTTCTGTTTGACTAAGGAGGCCAGAACCTTAAGGAAGGTTCGGGAATAGGGTCGGCAACGCGCTTGCGATGCTTCTGATGCTTCAGGCATCTATAGGTCAAGGTTTCTGCTTAATTTATGGCGGTTACATGCTTTTAAATGTCATCCCTTGTTTTACTAAACTACTGCTGCTATGTGGCTGTCATTATGTATATATCTTTTATCTTATAAATGGTATGTAGCGTATGTGGTTTAGCGTAATACCTCTCGCTTGTATCTACTACATATACAGGGTCTCCGGTAATTAATGAATAAGGTGCTTGTGGAAGGGCACAGGACCAACCCAGAAAAAAAATCTATCTGCAACGGTCTAGGATTTCTAGCCACAACTATTTCTTTTTTTCAAATACTTAAAAATGAAAAATAGTGTAGTCGAATTTTTTCTGATAAAGTTTGACCACCTGTGGTATAAAAAAACGTAAGACCTAAGTGGCCCATAGTTAAAAAACATGCCTACTTCATGAAGTTATTAAATGGTATTTTACTCAATTTTTTTTATTGTCAAATACCGAGTTATTGCTACCTGTGTTTCTTTAGCAACTTTTTCAACTGAGGTAGGGCACAGCAGGAATTTCCTGCTCAAAATATGGAGCAGCCCGACTGAGGTAGTACCTCGACCTTACAGAAGACCACAGCTAAATAATACTGTTTTCAAGCAGTATTGTGTTCCTGTTGGTGAGTAAGGTGACCAGAGCTCCTGGGGGGATTGGGGATTGGGTCGGCAACGCGCTTGCGATGCTTCTGGTGTTGCAGGCGTCTATAAGCTACGGTAATCGCTTACCATCAGGTGAGCCGTACGCTTGTTTGCCGACCTAGTGACATAAAAAAAAGCCCTATTTTTCTTATAACCAAAACAAATCATAAAATAAGAACTATTTAGTATATTAGTTATTATATAAACTTTCCTCTGGGATCACTGTATTTACTAAAGAAAATCGCATAAAAATCCGTTGCGTAGTTTTAAAGATCTAAGCATACAGACAGCGGAAAGCGACGTTGTTTTATACTATGTAATGATGATAGATTATTTTAAATTTATAGTTATTTAAGGCAGCATTAAAACAACATTTTTTTACGCACATTATCTCGTTCACTAGTAAAGGTTCTAGGCCATAAAATGCCATTCTGTGACTCGGAAGAAAGATAATTATGTAGGTTTACAAATAATAGTTGTATTTGCTTGCCAACGAAAAGAAATCGACTTCAATTACATCGACAAGTAACAATACGGGTTATCAAAAATTACTCAAAAATTATTCATTAGATTTCGATCAAATTTAAATGGAACTACAAAACAAGCACCAGCTTCCGATTACAACAAGAATCACTAAAATCGGTACACCAAGTGAAAAGTTATGCGGTAAAATACAACGTAGGTCGACGCAAAAATAGTCTACTAAATAAGTATTATTTATTAGAGAGATTGGATATAACTCGAAAAGTATTTGTCAGATCTCATTTAAATTTAAATAGAACCTTATGACAAGCACGACCTCTTTCAATTAAAACAAGGTGACTTATTTATAAAAAATAATATCGAATTGAGAACGTCCTCCTCTTTTGGAAGCTGTATCAGTTGTTTTTTTTTTTAAGTTTTCTAATACTTTGTAGAAGATTCTTAAAGAACAACACAATACAATAAATTAAAATAAAATAAATTCTTCTTTTAAGGGTGTATTAGTAGGAGATCGTAACTAAAGACGACATTCACCCATCTGTTTATTGGTTTGGCAGGAATTCTTCAGACAACACGCTTGCGTTTTATGTATAATATACTCAAATTGATATAAAATTATTCTTACTCGATTGTATTTTTTATGTTTGTAGCATTATGAACACGAAAATTAATAACAAAGCTACAACTTCAAGTTTCCGACTGCGCAAAGTAATTCTCCTTTCTGGGTTATGGTATTCGCATGTATAATAAAATCCCGCAAATAATTGTCTCAACAAAAATTTATAGTTTTTATTAAAATGAATTTAGTAGATAAAGCGTTTTATTCGGTACAGGATTACATAGTTGATAGCGATGTGTGGACTTAGTGACGCTGTATTTCATGCAAGTTATTACTAATTTTGTACTAAAACACAGTTTATATATTATTTTTCAAAAGACTAATAGTGGAGTTTCTTGCCAATTCTTCTCTGCAGAATCTACATTCCGAATCGCTGGTCGCTTTACTTTTACAAAAATTATTATTTTTGTAAAAGTAAAGCGACCAGCGTGTATTTTTATATTATTATTATTTATTTATAAAGTTTTAATTTGTAAAATGACGATTCGAAAGTACTCTTGGAGCCTATTTGAATAAAGATTTTTTTTTAATTTTTTTTTTCTTTACTTTTAAATGGGTGTATCGATTTTGACGATTTTTGAAATCGAAAGCTGTTACTCGTCATGTGGTCTCATTTAATTGATCAAGATCTGACGTAGGTACTTTGTTAATTATACCACATGACTTTTTACCGGGTGTACCGATTGTGATGATTCTTTTTAATCGAGATCAAAGGAGTACTTGGACTGTTATATCAATAACCTACATCGCATTACTTGTCGATGTAATTAAAGTCGGTTTTTTTTTTGTTTGCGAGCAAATAATTATTTTTATCGATTTTATAAAAACGTTTGACATTTCTCAAGACTTATCATCTGTCAGGTCAGCAGGTAGGTAATAAAAACAACAAATCTCTATTTACATGATTTATTAAACCTTTGGCACAGAATATTATAGCTATAGTTAAATATAAATTAAAATATATTATCTATATAAATAAAAATGAATGTTGCTAAGCGCATAACGCGAGAATGGCTCGATCGATTCGGCTAATTTAGTTTTTTTGTATGTTTCTTACGGCCCACGGTTGGTTATAATACTAAAAAAATATTTAATTTTTTTTAATTTTTACTATTAACTTTTGACAGAACGAAGTCTGTCCGGGCAGCTAGTTCTAAATAAAAGAATCCACCAACCCTTAATGCAGCAGCGTGGTTGTTACCTACATGGAGAAAGAGGCCTATGTCCAGCCGTGGGATGTTACAGACTGAATCGTAGTCGTATCGAGTTACTTCAGACTTGGCTCCGGCCTTTTGATATATCAGAACGAAACTTACAAATTCAGACTAGGCTGTATAGATTATAGTCCTTTGCCTTTCCCTATTGGGGATAAATTTTAAAACAACGTAGTCGTATCGTGTTCAAAATAAAATATGGCAGCATTATGATTTGTCAAAAATATACATTTGTATAAATACAATTAATATTTGTAGATTTAGAGAAAAATATAACGTAAAATTTTATATATATATATATATATATATATATATATTGTTCTTTATAAATAAAATAATTTAGTTTAATTTTATCGGGAAGTAATTTTCAAAACTGGTCATCACAAAATTTTATTTAAAAAAATGTATCAGCTTCTACTAAGGATCGGAATCAATGTAATTAATTGCAAACCAAGTCTATTATATTGTGTAATACTTAAACATAACTTTAATTTTGTCCCTAGGTGGAGTGCCTTTATTATTATGAATACCTATTAAGTAATCTTCTTAGTCACAGATATTTATATAAATTATTTTAAAATTGATAAATTAATTTCAACTATAAACATATTCAAACAAATAATACAATTTATGTTTGTAGGTTTTGCTCGCTTTTCAGTTCCAAAGCCCAGACGTGTTGAGGCCATCCAGTGCGTCCTTTACCTTTTTTTTCTGAGTTCTGTAAAAAAAAATAAAGTCAATAATGTATTTTTTTTAAGTTAATTCTAAAAAAACGGCCAATTTTTAAAAAAAAGGTTTAAAAAAACTATATAAAATATTCGCAAATATGAATATAAAAGTTGTAGTTAATCCATTGAGGTGAAACAGGTCCTATTTATTCTACCTTCGGCTATTAAAATATATTCGTAGTTTATTTGCATTTCCTGCTCAAAATATGGAGCAGCCCGTCTAGGGTAGTACGTCGACCTTACAGAAGTTCTAAATAAAACTATTTTCAAGCAGTGTTATGTTCCTGTTGGTGAGTAAGGTGACCAGAGCTCCGGAGGAATAGGGGATAGGGTCGGCAACGCACTTGCGATGCTTCTGGTGTTGCAGACGTCTATAAGCTCCGGTAATCGCTTACCATCAGGTAAGCCGTCGCTTGTTTGCCGACCTAGTTATATAAAAAAATCTTTATCCACAACCGACAAAACATATCAACTTAACATATCAATTACAAATAAAAAACTCGTACACAGCTAAAAACAATTAAAAGAGGAACAGACTACAAATCTCACATATCAATAACAGATTATATATATCAATTGCACACAAAAAATTTAACCGCATACAGATAAAAACAAAATGTTACAAGTTTTTTTTAACAACGCTCAATTGCAAACAGATGAGCCGAAACGTAAAAAAAAACAAAAAACAAAAAAACCACTGTTTGCTACGTTTTGAGGGTTCCCTGTTGTTCATAATTAATATAAGTTCGTTATTTTAGTAATTTTACATTAAATATATATAATATAAATAAACAAATTTATATTATTTATTTATAACCTCCCTCCTAAATCTCTCTTTTCAGTGGGGGATGAGGAACTTTACACCCTGTTCTCCAAACTGGTGACCCCGACGTTATTCTTCATACCCTCAAAGTATCATAAGGTACAAAGGGCGTTTATACGATCATATAAAACTAAAATTAATTATTATTTCATTAAAAAATATATTTTTAAATTTAACAAATATTTAAAATAAAATAAAAACGGCATTAATATAAAATGTGTAGACAGAGAACCCTAAACAGTAGGAAACCCCAGTCGTAACTTTTTTTTACAATCTGTTCCTTAATCAGTTGTTTGTGATTTTCTTGTGATATTGTATTAAAAATAGAAGCAGCTTAGACACAAGATATGTTAACATCTGAACTTAAACTACTGGTTCTATTAGACTTATTGTTTTATATGTCTTTATTTTTATACAATTATGTCAGCAACGGCTATCGTAGGTATTAATAATAGCATGGTGTCGTCTCCTGTCAAAGATTTTCATTGTAATATGAAACTTTGAATAGTTACGGGTCTCTGTAAAGAACTCACTATAGACGGCGCCACGGTTCGCTTAAACCGAAAATAAAAAATCATCATATCAAGAATTTCGCTCTAGCTGGTACATCGTTCCATAGCTTAATTGGCTAGAGCGCTGACACGGTCAGTCGGAGACACGGGTTCGAATCCCGCTGGAGCGGTCAATTTTTGATATGATATTCAAAAAATTGCACTTTTGTTGTTAAAAAGTTATGTACATATGTAAATATATTTGAATTATTTAATACATAATAGTAAAATAACATTACATTAAACTAAAAAAAACCTTAAGTTATATATATGTATTATTTCTATGTATATTTATCAAAAAAATTTTGTGTGTACTTATGTGCGCACGTAACAAGTTATACTTCATTGGCTAGCTAGCTAATTTCAGGGTGTCAGTTCTTCGTGACGGTGTGCGCACGCATCGTAAAAATTTACCCTCATCAATTTTCCCTAACGCGCTAAAAGAAATAAAAGATCAAAAAATATTTAGCTATAGCAATCGGCCGTTACCTGTAACAAGCATTAAGTTGCTCGACATAGGAACAGACGACCGTGTGCGTATGTATGTTATATAATAAACTACCGTAACATGACTCATTAGCACGTGTATTTTGTAAGCAATTTCGTGTTTAAACAAAAAAAAAAAAAAAAATAGCTATAATATTGTTAAATCGTTAGTATCGCTTCGGTGTTAAAACGTAAAGAAAACCAGATGCGAAGGCGGGAAGACGTTAAAATGTTTGTTTACATTGAAGATACAAGCAATCAGGTAAAAAAAATGACCTAGTTATATGTAACGTAAATAAAGGTTTCTCTTTTTAACCGACTTCCAAAAAAGGAGGAGGTTCTCAATTCGACTGTATTTTTTTTTTATGTATGTTACTACAGAACTTTTGACTAGGTGGAGCGATTTCGACAAATTTTCTTTTGATCGAAAGGTGGTGTGTATCATTTGGTCCCATTTAAATTTATTTGAGATCTAACAACTACTTTTCGAGTTATATCTACGAACAAATAGAACGAAAAAATAGTCAATTTGTCGAAATCGGTCCACGCGGTCAAAAGTTCTGATGTAACATACATAAAAAAAAGTCGAATTGAGAACCTCCCCCTTTTTTGGAAGTCGGTTAAAAAAAGTATGTGACGATAAATACCGTTCATTTTAATGGTTAACCAGTATATATATTCATTTATCAACCGGAAAACTAGATAGAAAATTTTCGACAATAATAATCCACGTAAATGAATTAGTAGATATATATAGACATAATTCGATATAATTTTATCTTGCAACGAACCAGACGCCGGCTTCGCTGCTAATTTGATATCGGAAAAACAGATGGCCCTATAAAACAGAAATATACGGGGAAAGTTACTTAGGTATTAAATACTAGATTCCCGCTGCGGCTTCGCTTGGATCACACGATTTTGATCTTCCGTTTTCATCCTCTACAATATAGCCTATGCCACTCAATGATAACTTAGAATTGTTGTGAAAGGTTTTTTACAATCGATCCATCTGTTCTTGAATTTATCCAATACTTATTATAAGCTAGTTAAATGCGTCCTTATTATAATTATTATCAGAGAAGTATAAACTGCCGATACGATTAGTAAGCAACAATTTACGTTTTGATTTCAAAGTTTTATTGTTTCAAATAATTATAATTTACGATGACGCGTTGGTGCAACGGTCACAGCACTGATTTGTGGCTGTTGCGCTGGCGGTTGCGACAAACATTTGTATTGGCAATACAGTAATTGCCAAGGTCTGGGTGTTAGTGCAATCCTTGTGGGTCTCCCCACCGTGCCTCGGAGAGCACGTTAAGCCGTCGGTCCCTGTTGTTATCGTGTACACCTGATAGCGATCGTTACTCATAGTAGGGAATATATCCGCTAACCCGCATGGAACAGCGTGGTGGATTAAGCTCTGATCCTTCTCCTACATGGGGAAAGAGGCCTATGCCCAGTAGTGGGATATTACAGACTGAAGCGTTATTTTGATATAATTATGTACCGTGTGTCCATTATGTATTTATTGTAGTAAAAAGTGAGCCATTTTTTTAATAATATTTGATAATGCGTATTTACTTGACAATTTTTTCGTGTACCTACATTTTATTACTTGTCGATGTAATTGAAGATGGTTTTTTTATTGGCGAACAAACATAATTCTATTAAGTCGAGTGCACAGATTACACTTGTGCCACAGATAAGCCATTACCAATTCGAAATCAATGTTAACCATTTGTACTGTATTATATATAGATAATTTCGTCTGTTCATCTGTTCGCTGGCGCCTGCTGCACTCGAGCACATTCCCTTGTGAAACATATCTCAAGTGGTTCCTTCGAACAGGGATATTTAGAAATGGTATATATTTGTTTTATTCTATCGTATTACATACAAATTAGATGATTGCATATTTATACTAATAATATAAATCACAGGAATTATCGTGCATTTGTATTATATCAGCGAGTGTTGTATATTTATAAATTCATCTGAAACTTTCAGCAGGGCGGCTATAAATGTATAAAACAACAGGGACATGTCACGAATATTGTTAATCTGTGTCAATGACATATTTAATAAATATTTCAATGCGTAAATATCTATATTAGTAATACGATAAATATTTAATTCATTCGTTTGATTGAGAAATTCAATTAAAAACAAAAGCGTCCAAGTGCGAGTCGGAATCGCGCACCGAGGGTTCCGTACCATTGACTAGATAAACTATTTAGACAAAAAAAAATCTTTTTAAATTTTATTATTCATACAATTAAGTATTTTATGAATATTTCAAGTAGGTACTTACCTGTTACCATTTATTGATATCGAGTAAAAATAGGCAAAAAATGGCGTTTTTTGTATGGGAACCCCCTTAAATATTTTTTTATTTTTTTTTTAGTATTTGTTATTATAGCGGCTACAGAAATACATAATTTGTGAAGTTAGCTAGACAACGAAGAAGTTAACAACGTGAAGTTAGCTGGCCAATGAAGTATATCACACACACACATACATACACCTTTTTTTCTGCATTGGATATTACCAAATGTTGTAACATACTTATTTTGAATACTTATTTTGAATATACATTTTTTTTTAATTTTTTAGTATTATTCAGTATTATAACTATGTATCTTAGCTTCTAACTCACCTGAGAACTGTGATCAGCGTTTCTCCTCCTTGGGGGTGTGTGGTGCAGCTCAGCTCTGAACCCCCCCGCTGGTTCCCCATCCGTCTCCAGGACTTTCAGGAGGTAGGAGATGTAGGAGGTCGCGAGACGGAGTGTTTTGATCTGATGACAAAAGTAACCATTGATTGATAGCTTGTAACATCCCACTGGTAGTCTGTGGTTTGTGGTCCTTAGGCATAATTTTACTCAAGGAAGACTTCTGATTAATAATGATTGTAGGCTATAAAATATCACGCTAGGTGTTATAGGCTATTATTTGAAGATTCTATCAGATTTATAATGATTGTAGGCTATAAAATATCACGCTAGGTGTTATAGGCTATTATTTGAAGATTCTATCAGATTTGGTTAAAATCAAAATCAAAATCAAAAACAGCTTTATTCAAATAGGCTCCAAGAGCACTTTTGAATCATCATTTTACAAATTAAAACTTTATAAATTATTATTTTTGTAAAGCTACCACCGATTCGGAATGTAGATTCCGCAGAGAAGAATCGGCAAGAAACTCCGCAGTTACTCTTTTGAAAAATAATATATAAACTGTGTTTTAGTACAAAATTAGTAACACGTTGCATAAAGTACAGCGTCACTAAATCCACACATCTTTATCAACTATGTAATCCTGCACCGAGTAATACGCTTTATCTATTAATTTTTTTTAATAAAACTTTAAATTTATGTTGAGACAATTCCAAAATTGTTTGTGGGATTTATGGAATATGGATCCTGCGCCGAATAATACGCTTATTCTACTAAATTCATTTTAATAAAAACTATAAATTTTTGTTGAGACAATTGTTCCTGGGATTTTATTATACATGCGAATACCATAACCCAGAAAGGAGAAATACTTTGCGCGGTCGGAAACTTGGAGTTACAATTTCGTTAGTCCTTAAGGTTGCGGGACTATAACATCCCTAGCCTAAGTTTCACAAATGTCTCCGAGGTAAATAAATGGTGCCTTTTGGCCCTGTAACTTCTTGGGAACGAATGTATTATTTAATAAATCTTTGATTATATAATATTTTAAGACGCCGCGTTGGCGCAACGGTTACAGCCATGGATTGTGCCTGTTGCGCTGGCGGTTACGGGTTCGATCCCCGCTTATGACAAACATTGAGACAAGCGGCAACACAGAGCTAAGCGGCTAATCGGTAATGTCAGTTTGTTGAAATCTCTTCACACTCTGGCTCACCGAAGAAAGGTTGCCAGTCTAACGGTCTTTTACAGGTTGTACTTTGGGGAGTGTGCCCTGGAGCTACACGAGCTCATACCCCCATCTCCTTTCTTCCATCGGACTTACAGACGTACCGCGGGCTTTCATCCCTACCTGATTGATATACCTTTCATACGTACAAAGCGCTTCGAATCATCTTTTTTAATGCGCACAGCCAAGGAATGGAATTCCCTGCCGGCGTCTGTATTTCCGAGTTCATACAACCCGAACATGTTTAAAGCACGAGTGAACAGGCTTCTTCTGGGCGAACTCGCTCCATCTTCGACCTCGTCTGCGCTCTAGAGCTAGACTGAGGTCAAGAGTAAGCCCATAACATAATTTAAAAAAAAAAAACATTTGTATTGGCCATACAGGTGTTTGTCGTGGTCTGGGTGTTTGTGCAGTCCTTGTGGGTCTCCTCACCGTGCCTCGGAGAGCACGTTAAGCCATCGGTCTCGGTTGTTATCATGTACACATGATAGCGATCGTTAGTTATAGTAGAGAATATATCTGTCAACCCGCATTGGGGCAGCGTGGTGGATTAAGCTCTGATCCTTCTCCTACATGGGGAAAGAGGCCTATGTCCAGTAGTGGGATATTACAGGCTGAAGCGTATATATAATATTTTATACGAGCTGGAGCGGAAAACTTCATACCACAATATTTTTTTGTCTATAGGTATATAATTTTTATTATTTTTTGACGCGATAACGTC
The DNA here is from genome assembly GCF_905220565.1 of Melitaea cinxia. Taxonomy (NCBI): domain Eukaryota; kingdom Metazoa; phylum Arthropoda; class Insecta; order Lepidoptera; family Nymphalidae; genus Melitaea; species Melitaea cinxia. Next base: position 7,281,936 of record NC_059418.1, on the reverse strand, counting down.
TTATATATTATGAACAAAGGCTGCACGCACGAAAAAGTGTCACGTTCCGCCTAAGCCTGAGCGTGCAAGCGAGAGCGCGGAACAAGCGATAGAGAGGCACGATCCGCCCAAGCGTTGGCTTGTGACACATTTATCTCTTCTCGCGTGACGTCAGAGCTAACAGTCCGAAATAAGTCAGTGATAATAATTCAATTCAATTCACAAAAGTATACAATTTTTCATCGATGTTTCTTTTCTGACGTTATCACGTAAAACTATCGTCCGTAAACCGACTTTACAGACAACCAATTTTTTATTTTTTATTTTTTTATTTTATTTATTTTTAAGACTTGGATTCCAACAAGGACATAGGCTACCTTTTGTCCCAAAAAATATATACACACAGACCTCCAGTGACTTGGCTATGAATACAGGATCAAAGATCTAATTCAAACGTAAACTATCGAATGAATTAATCAAATCTCGAAATGTACTGGACCAATCGGCATATTTTTACTTTTTAAGTTTGTTAGAATTTTGTAGATAGTTCTTAAGGAATGAATAAGTGTGTGTGTCAGCTCCGACGCACGGCTGGAGTTTACTCCTTCAGATCGACTGACTAAATAGGCACAAAAAGGCTTACTAGTATAAGAAAAAGATTAATACCATATCAAATGGTAAATAAACGAATCAAATAATCCAATAGCGTTCCGATAGATGGCGTTGACAAAAACGTAACGAGGTCATTCGTTCAGTAGATTTTACTCCTCATTTTTTTTTCATACGGGCTTATATTATGAAAATCGATTGTTAAAAATAGAAAAAACTGCGCAAAAAATGAAATATTCAGAAAATTTTTGAAACTTGTTTCATCTTTAAGCGTTTGATAGTTCGAATGAAAGAATGCTTGTCAAGTTAGCTAGTATCTAAATATCATCTATACATATAATAAAATGGTAGGAAAATCAAAAATGTACATTGAATATTTTTTTTAAAGAATACTTGGGGTGTGATCTACAATTGATACCGAAGCCAAAAATATAGTTTTTAGAATTTTTGTCTGTTTGTCTGTATGTCTGTATGTATGTCCGGGATAAACTCAAAAAGTACTGCATGGATTTACTTCAAATTTGGCACGAATATTATTAAGAAGTCGGGTCAACATATAAGCTACATATTATCACGCTATCACCTACGGGGAACGAGCAGTGAACCTTTATTTCTTCAACGCATTCTGTAACAACGTGTAATCTAACGACGCATATTTGAATGTTGTTGTTATTATGTTAATAACCATGTCATAAGCTAGCTTCACACTATATAAATAAAGACATTCTGTAGTATATTTAGTATCAGCATTGCACCCGTGCGACGCCGGGGCGGGTCGCTAGTATATATTAATACGCTAAAGTTTGCCTCCCTTTTTAGAAAAAAAAACCTCACAATTACTCCACATAAATTTATATATCATTTTATAGAGCTAATTGCTTGCTCTACCGGCATCCATAACTAAAAATTTTATTATTGCTTTTGTTTTTGTAAAATAATTAATTATTAAAATTATGACGATTCTAATTTTGAAACAACGTCAACATGATTGACAGTCGGTAAATTTTTTATTTATTTAGCGCAAATTATTCGCACGGGTATTGCTAATTTTACTTAATAAGTCATTCAATTTACTTTATTTTTGTTATTTTTATACTCAACAAATTTCTTTCTATCTTTCTAATTTTTTGTTAATAATGGCAACAAACCTTCGTCATCTTAGTGTCGGGTAGGACGCTTGGTATACGATCTCTGAGCTTAGAGAATGCGGTATTGATGCTCTGCGATCTCGGTCGCACCATCTGACAATCGTATAAGTTAGAGTGAGATAAATACATTAACTTTACATTCTACTTCAAATTTTAGAATCAATTGGGATAATGATAATAAAAGTTGAGTATTGAATCGTTTAATCTGTACTCATAATTGCCAAAATGGTTCTAAATGTTAAGAATCAGTTAATCATCATTATTAAAAAAAAGTTGTGAATTGCCTTAAAATAGGCTTAAAAGTGTACATAAAATTAGTATTCGCGCGTTATATAAAAAAAACTGTCCTTCGTTTTTGATTTTGTTTTTTTTTATCTGAGAGTCCTAACAGTCAAGACAAAAAAAAAAAACAATTTTGTTTTTTTTTGTTTGGAAGACATTCCACACGTTTACGATCAAATAATACGTAGCTTAATATCATGAAATTTGAACATCACTGATATAGGTTTTTTTTTTACTTAAAATGGATATCCACGGGCTCTCGGGCATCTTTTATTATTATAAATCATTATTATAAATATTATAATAATGCTTATCCTACAGACGATTTGACCTAGCCTAGTAGTAATTGTGTTCGCTCGCAAACGAAAAACAAAAAGATTTCAATTGAGTTCTATAAGTAATACAATATAGGGAGTTGAAAACAGAATTGTCAAAATCGGTTGGTACGCGCAACGCCACGGTTGTATGCGTTAGCGATCCCGTGGCGTCTCATAACGACAATGGCACAGCACCGCTGGCTTTTAGTGGGTAGTCCGGCGATTCTGACTGCGCATATTCGCCTCTTATCATTTATATGTATATTTTTCTATATAAAAATTTCATTATAAATGAAAGTTGAATAAATAAACAATATTATATATTTCGCCTGGCCGCATCTAGAACATTTGAAGATCTATGTATTTGTTTGTGTTTCGTCGCTTGCTGTATTTGTTGCTTTTTTTTTACTACATAGTGACCGGTCTTACCATTGATGTAATGCGTTTCTACCCCACTTTTTAACCGACTTCCAAAAAAGGAGGAGGTTCTCAATTCGACTGTATTTTTTTTTTATGTATGTTACATCAGAACTTTTGACTGGGTGGAGCGATTTCGACAAATTTTCTTTTAATCGGAAGGTGGTGTGTGCCAATTGGTCCCATTTAAATTTATTTGAGATCTAACAACTACTTTTCGAGTTATATCTAATAATGCATTTTTACTTGACGCTTTTTTCGTCGACCGACGTTGTATTATACCGCATAACTTTCTACTAGATGTACCGATTTTGATAATTCTTTGATTTTTTGTTGGAAAGAAGATATCCCTAGTTTGGTACCATGATAAGGAAACCAGGATCTGATGATGGGATCCCAGAGAAATCGAGGGAAACTTTCGAAAATCCACAATAACTTTTTACTGGGTTACCGATTTTGATAATTTTTGATTTAATTGAAAGCTGATGTTTATCGTGTGGTCACATATAAATTTTATCGAGATCTGATAACTACTTTTTGAGTAATCTTTGATAACGCGTAGTTACTTGACTATTTTTTCGTCGATCTACGTTGTATTACTCGTCGATGTAATTGAAGTCGGTTTTTTTTTTCGTTTGCGAGCAAACACAATTATTGCTTTTTGTGACGATATTGTATAATGAACTATTGTTTATTACCGACACGCTCGGCTAGTAATTATTGTAAACTTATTGATATTTAAAAATGTATTCTTTCCAATGTATTTCTCATATAAGTGAATTGTTAATTCTTATAATAAATATCTTTGACCTGATATTATTTAATTGATCTTATTTAAATTGAACATTTGTTCAAACAAAACTGCAATATAATGAAAAAAAAACACATTCAAGCCAAAGGTGCCTTTCAAGAGAGAGATAAGGTCAAAGAAACGACGCCATTTAATTTTATTTCAACATTTTATGAAATAAATGTAGATAATTGTATTTGCTCCCAAACGAAAAAAAAATTACATCGACAATTAAAACAACGTACATATACGAAATAGTTAGTCGAGTAAGTACGGGTATTCAAAGATTACTCAAAAAGTAGTCATTAGATATCGATCTTTAAATGGGACCACACGACAAGCATCAGATTTCGATTAAAATAAAAGTTCTGAGGTGATAAATAAATAAAAAATACAGTCGAATTGAGAATCTTCCTCCTTTATTGAAGTCGATTAAAAATTTAACGCGTTCTATATAGTTATCTAAAATTTTTGAAATTTCATTATTTAATTTAATTAAAATTGGATTCATTTAATATAAAAAAAAAAATGAATATTCTTTAGACCACACGACTGAAGTAAAACTTCTTTACCCATCAGCCCCACAATTGGGCCTCTTTCCTCATGTAGGAGAAGGATCAGAGCTTAATCCACCACGCTGCTCCAATGCGGGTTGCGGGTTGGCATAAAACTTTTTTAGCTCCATCTAACTTATATCTCCTTCTCAATTTCTGTTCGCCTTGCCCAATCACACGAACTGGACTTTTGTATGAAACCAAATGGAGCAGAAATTACGCGACTGACAATTCCCAAAATTACGCTCATTTGACCTCACCGTAACTCTCCTGTATGATATTTTATATTTGTCCTGTTTGATATTTTACAGTCTGTAACATATTATCGTAGACGTCTCATCAAAATCATAAGGATTTTCAAATAGGCTGATGTATTTCAAGAATATGAGTTGGAACTATCGTCTTATTAATTAGGTAGACAAACAAAACACAATGAAAATTTTCTAAATCCAAGACTTCAAAGGGAGGTAGGCTTCAAAGGGACCATTGAATCGTTAATTTACAAATTAATAATTGTTAATGTGTTATCACCGATGCGGAATGTAGATTCTACAGAAAAGAATTACCGCAAGAGTAGTTATTCTTTTTCATTTTATGAAATATTTTATATTCTTTCAGTATATCTTTCATAGATCGATTATATTTTACATAAAGCTACCACCAATTCGGAATGTTGATTCCACTCGGAAGAATCGACAAGAAACTACACAGTTACTAACATGGGCCCACAAAGGGCCAGATCGTATTTGCGGGATGGAACAACAACCGTCAGCGCAACAGCCATAAACCAGTGCTGTGACAATTGCGTGGTCAAAAATATTAGTTCAAACATAATTTTACATTTATTATTTCATTTTATTTTTTACTAGATGACCCGGTGAACTTCGTATCACCTACAAATATTTATGAAAAATATGTACAAAATTTGATACAAATTTTTTATCTATATTCAAAACAGTTTTATACACTTTATTGGTAAAAAAGTTGGTGAAAAAGTTTTTTTTTTTTTTTTATGTCACTAGGTCGGCAAACAAGCGTACGGCTCACCTGATGGTAAGCGATTACCGTAGCTTATAGACGCCTGCAACACCAGAAGCATCGCAAGCGCGTTGCCGACCTAATCCCCAATCCCTCCCAGGAGCTCTGGTCACCTTACTCACCAACAGGAACACAATACTGCTTGAAAACAGTATTATTTTGCTGTGATCTTCTGTAAGGTCGAGGTACTACCCCAATCGGGCTGCTCCATATTTTGAGCAGGAAATTCCTGCTGTGCCCTACCTCAGTTAAAAAAAGTTTCAAAAAAAGAAAAAAAAATCAAGACTATTATTAAAATCTATCATCATTATTATCGTAAACCAACTGTCAATTTTTAACCTATAAATATTTGTCAACCAAGTGACAATTTTTTTATCTCTAAAAATAAAGAAAAGACAAAAATTTCCTCACAGTTTTGTTTTGGAAAACTAAATTGTCATTTTTAGTAATTTCCGTTACTAATTATTTATGTTTCTCACTGTTTAAGCCTTCCCTGAACTTCCACAAATATTCCAAAATCAAAATTATCCAGCCAAATCGGTCCAGTAATTCTCGAGTTTTAGCGAGACAAACGAAAAGTAATTGATTTTTTTAGACGGGTTTTATTAGCTTTACCTGTATATTTGTATGTTTGAAACCGACTCTCTAGAACTTAATTTTGATCCACTTCAAAAGTTCAGATTTCATTTAAACTTAGTAGACTTGTCGAGGATTATTATATAATATGAACTTGATTACATAATTTTATTTAGAAACTTTTATTCACAATTACACGCTAATCCTATCGTAACCAGGGTCGGATTTAGAGTCCTAGAATTCTCGAGGCAACAAAAGAGTGGAGACCCCGTGGCCACAAATTATTTTCCAAATATAATGGACAATTTTTTTAAAAGATAAAATGCGAAAATAAATATGAAAGGAAAAGTTTTTTACTAGTTTTACCAGGCTGAATTTAAATTTATTTTCCGGAGTCTCGATTAAGTGTCCCCAATTTCTTGGAGGCCCCGGGGCTGTAGCCCCAGTTGTCTTCGCCTAAGTCCGGCCCTAATCGTTCAAACTACGTATACAATAAAATTAGTCTTACTAGTCTTTTAATTTGTAAGATAACGATTCGAAGATGCTTTTGAAGCCTATTTGAATTAAATAATTATTTTTATATTTACCTTTGACAGTTTCGTGTCCGGAGGAACGTTGGGTATACACTCCCGTAAGTCGGTAAAGGCGGTGTTAATACTTTGTGTCCGTCGCCGCTCCTTCTTGTTCGCTGTTGTCCGCCGTTTGACGACTCTGACGAAAGATGGCGGCGGTCTGTCGTAACGAGGTATAGTCTGCATGTCACAATCGATACCTACGAGAAAACGGACAATAATTAATAATAAGAATACACTTTATTGTACACCAAAAACAGAAATGATACATATCAAAGAAAGAAAAAATATTGACAATATATTCATTAGGTACAAAGGGCGGCCTTATTGCTAAAAAGCGATCTCTTCCAGGCAACCTTAGGGCAAAGGAAATGGTCTAGCGTCTGCATAGGTGTACAAGTCACAACAAATTTATTATAAATATTCAAATAATTAAACATATATATACATACATACATTCATTATATTCTGGATTACATTATATTTAACTGAGGTAGGGCACAGCAGGAATTTCCTGTTCAAAATATGGAGCAGCCCGACTGGGGTAGTACCTCGACCTTACAGAAGATCACAGCAAAATAATACTGTTTTCAAGCAGTATTGTGTTCCTGTTGGTGAGTAAGGTGACCGGAGCTCCTAGGGGGATTGGGGATTGGGTCGGCAACGCGCTTGCGATGCTTCTGGTGTTGCAGGCGTCTATAAGCTACGGTAATCGCTTACCATCAGGTGAGCCGTACGCTTGTTTGCCGACCTAGTGACATAAAAAAAAAAAAAAAATTACAATCTGGATTATGTTTGATTGTAAAACCTAAAGAACGTAGCCAGTATAATCAGTAAATTAATATTCATTATTCGTACACTTACGCCGTACACGTACACCGCGTTGGCGCAACGGTTACACCCATGGATTGTACCTGTTGCGCTGGCGGTTGCGGGTTCGATCCCCGCACATGACAAACATTTGCATTGGCCATACAGGTGTTTGCCGTGATCTGGGTGTTTGTGCAGTCTTTGTGGGTCTCCCCACCGTGCCTCGAAGAGCACATTAAGCCGGCGGTCCCGGTTGTTATCATGTACACCGGATAGCGATCGTTACTCATAGTAGGGAATATATCCGCCAACCCGCAGTGGAGCAGCGTGGTGGATTAAACTCTGATCCTTCTCTTACATGGGGAAAGAGGCCTATGCCCAGTAGTGGGATATAATACAAATAAAATATTTAATATATATATTCCATGTTATATTATGAATGCAAGAGAAAAATAAAAGAGTGGCTGACACCAATTAGTTATGTAGAAACAGATTACAGATAATGTTTTTAATAATAGATAAAGAAATAATTGTGTTTGCTCGCAAACGGAAAAAAAACCGACTTCAATTACATCGTCGAGTAATAACAACGTAGATCGACGAAAAAATAGTCAAGTAACTACGCGTTATCAAAGATTACTCAAAAAGTAGTTATCAGATCTCGATAAAATTTAAATGTGACCACATGATGAACATCAGCTTTTGATTAAATTAAGAATTATCAAAATCGAAACACCCAGTAAAAAGTTATTGCGGATTTTCGAATGTTTCCCTCGATTTCTCTGGGATTCCATCATCAAATCCTGGTTTCCTTATCGTGGTACTAAACTAGGGATATCTTCTTTCCAATAAAAAAAGAATTATCAAAATCGGTATATCCAGTAAAAAGTTATTGCGAATTTTCAAGAGTTTCCCTCGATTTCTCTGGGATCCCATCATCATATCCTGGTTTCCTTATCATGGTACTAAACTTGAGATATCTTCTTTCCACCAAAAAAAGAATTATCAAAATCGATACATCCAGTAGAAAGTTATGCGGTATAATACAACGTAGGTCGACAAAAAAAGCGTCAAGTAAAAACGCATTATTAGATATAACTCGAAAAGTAGTTGTTAGGTCTCAAATAAATTTAAATGGGACCAATTGACACACACCACCTTTCGATTAAAAAAAAAATTGTCGAAATCGGTCCACACGGTCAAAAGTTGAGATGTAACATACATAAAAAAAAATACAGTCGAATTGAGAACCTCCTCCTTTTTTGGAAGTCGGTTAAAACCGTTCCTGTTCATTTGTTGTAATCGCAAATCGCTTAACATCGGGCGAGCCGTACGCTTATTTGCCGACCTAGTTATATATAAAAAAACATCAAAACTATGAGATAAAAAGAACACACAGATAAATCGAAATATATTTTTTTAAATGTCAATAATTAGGAAATGAATAATAAGGTAACAAGATTAACAAACATGACGTCTGCTACACGTAAAAAAAAATATATTACAAAATTTAATTATTTGAACAATATACAAATGCGATTCATAATTTCGCATCGCTATACAGGTCTTCGGTAGTATAGTGGTCAGTATCCCCGCCTGTCACGCGGGAGACCGGGGTTCGATTCCCCGCCGGAGAGATTATTTTTTTGTTTTCAATATACATTTTGTTATGCTGCCGCTGGGCGGATACAGAATTATACAAGAAAATTGTATCATAAATAAAAAGTTTGATAGCGAGCGATCTGGGCAAGAGTAAGCTAGTTATACACTAAAAGTAAATTAATGTATTGTTTTCTAACTTTACACGATTTTCACTCATTATAATGAAACAACTTTTTCGGACTTTATCGCGGTTTATTAAGTTATTTAGATGTAACGAATAACATATAAAAAAAAAAAAAGTGAATTTCTACCTACATTAACAAAGATTTTTTTTATAAATTTTAAATTAAACGAATATTTGAAACAACTGTAGGTATTAACAAGAAGTGTCATCTAAGTACTACAGTTGTAAAATAATTAATTTGAACTTGAGTGAATTAATAAAAAATATTTTAACAAGAAATAATTTTAAATAACTGCTTTACTAACTGAGATAGAGTACAGCAGGAAATATTCTGCCCAGAATCTGGAGCAGCTCGCCTAGGAAAGTACCTCGACCTTACAGAAGATCACAGCTAAATGATACTGCTTTTAAGCGTTGTGTTCCTGTGTGAGTAAGGTGACCAGAGCTCATGGGATTGGGGGTAGGGTCAGCAAAGCGCTTGCGATGCTTCTGGTATTACAGATGTCTATAAGCTACGGTAATTGCTCACCATCAGGTGAGCTGGTTGCCGATGTAGTTGTATAAAAATAAGAATCGTAAAATAAAAAATGTGTGGGTTCAGCTTCGACACACGATTGGAGTGAGGTTTACTCTTCAAGAACAATTACCCTATTTAATGTTTCAAAAACAGAGTGTGTGCTTAAGACCGCACAGCATAAGTGAAACTTAATTGTGAATAAACACAGCGATACAACAGGGAAGAGCAGCTAACTGTATATTTCTCGCTCGGGTACACTCGGCGGTCCCGAGTTCACCCGATCGAGCCTTTCATCTCAGAGCGTGACGGATCAGCTTAACTTACTACCTACGAAAGTATGTGTGTGTGGTGCGACAAAAGAAGTTTTCACTTCAATATATTTATCTCTTCTCGAAAGAGCATCACTCTCCGGGCAGGTCAGATATTCACACCCCATATTTTTTCCTACTACTGGCCTTATATCGTTTTTTACGGAAAAAACTCTAGAAAAAAACTAATGTTACAATTCGGTCCCTCAGTTCAGCCTATCGCAGTCCACTGCTAGACATAGTCCTCACCAAGTTTGCGCCAGACATTCCGATTTTCTGCAATCCTCATCCAGCCTACACCGGCAATCTTATTTAGATCGGTGGGACCAGTGTTACAATTACCTGAGTTATTTTGTCCGTAGTTGTGGTGTATCATATTATTGTGGTATAAGTCGTAGGGTTCGTTGCTCGCCAGCTGCATTTCTTCGTAGCCTGCGAAAAAAATTAAACTTTATCTAAAATTCATCAGAAATTTGCATTTATTTTTATTTATTTATTTATTCTTAATGTACACCAAAATACAGACACATATAAAGAAAGATACAATACAAGATGTACAAAGGCGATCTTATCGCTAAATAGCGATTTCTTCCAGATAACCTTTGGGTACTGGACACGATACAGTAGCAGCGGTTAGAAGTGTGCACAAATTAAGGAGGAAAATCAATAATAAATAGATAAAAACTACGATATGATAGACTTACATAATTATTAAAGAAATAAAAACATATAAATAATTTCATTCTTTCTTCAAGCTAAACATTCTTATGATGAGCTAGTGAACTTGGCGAATTTCGCACTGTTTTTAAGAATAATTCGATTCTTTTCAATTTATTTAATACAAATATTTTCCTGAAAGTGACGAATACAAAAAAAACGACTGTTCTTTAAACCACACGACTGAAGTAAAACTTCTTATAGACCTGCACTGTGTCTTAGATATACGAAACGTAACTGGCTATGAGAGAACGAGAGAAAGATAATGTCTGCTCGCACCTCTCTCTCTTGCTCTGTTGGGAACCCCCGTTTTCGTAAAGCTCTCGTCACGCATTCACCAGCTCACTTCCCACGACAAGCGTGCGGGAAGAAGTTTTAGTTCAAAATATATAACTAATTTCGTGTAGTCGTACAAAGGTACAAAGGTGTGACGCCGCGTTGGCGCAACGGTTACAGCCATGGATTGTATCTGTTGCGCTGGCACATGACAATCATTTGTATTGGCCATACAGGTGTTTGCCGTGGTCTGGCTGTTTGTGCAGTCCTTGTGGGTCTCCCCACCGTGCCTCGGAGAGCACGTTAAGCCGTTACTCATAGTAGGGAATATATTCGCCAACCCGCATTGGAGCAGCGTGGTGGATTAAGCTCTGATCCTTCTCCTACATGGGAAAAGAGGCCCAGCAGTGGGATATTACAGGCTGAAGCGGTATAAAGGTAAAAAAAATTCCTACCTAAAAATTTCACGCGGTTGGTCTTAAGCCTGTTTTACTGTTTGTGTGATAGATTTTTAATTTTTCGTGTTTCAAAAAATTCATGTACATAAAGTCAATCTGGGTTTTAATGCGCTCTAATTAGAGTAATAATATCTTTATAATTTAGCTTGTAAAAATTATAAAATAATTAAAATAATTTCTGATTGTATTGCAAATAAAAAAAACCGTGTGATGTCGTGGGATACCAGATAGGAACGAAGTTCCTTATTAATTTCAAGTTCTATTCGAGGTATAAAGAAAATAATTATTCGGGTATACATTTTTTATTTTAATTTTTTTATCGATAAAAATCAAAAAAACTACTTAACAAAATTTTCTTAACACCTTTATTACAGTAAATTTATAAAAATATATAATAATTATCGAATGGTATAATAATAATTCGCTTAAGCCTGTAATATCCCAGACCACGGCAAACACCTGTATGGCCAATACAAATGTTTGTCATGTGCGGGGATCGAACTCGCAACCGCCAATTATAATAATAATAGCAAACTGCAATAATAGTAACAGTCATCACGTAGACTATACATTAGACACTGTATGGCCATCATACATAAAAATCTTACGTTTTTTAACGTACAGACGTTTCTAGTCGGCTAGAGTACTCCACCGCAACGTCCCATAAGGAACTTCATTCCATAAAATATACGTACTCTACATATACAGTTTCTCTATTGACTCTTTGAAACAACCATCTGACATACAATACAATAATATTATCAGTAGCTTAAGTTCTGAGTGCCTAGTGCGAGTTTTATTTAATCCGTCTCGCAATAACGGGCGTAAATTTTAACTTCATTTTGTATGGGAAATTCGGCATTTCAACCTAGTTCTCACGTTTGCCGCTAGATGACTCTGTATCGATTTTATCGTATACTATTCCTTATCGTCTAGGCTGCACTGTTTAAATTCCCATGCAAAATAATTTTCACGTATAAACGCGTTTCGCACTAGGCACTCTGTTGTAAACCTATCCTCGTTACTAAACTCCCGCCTCTATGTGACTGATGTCTTGTATATATCTTGTAAATAGTATGTAGTGTGTGTGGTTTAATTTAATACTCCTTATTTATTTACCTTTAGTAACTCTTACCATAATTCCTGCTAATGTAGTTACTGCTGTCATGATACATGTCCTGGGCATCGAACTCGTGCCCTTCACTACTCGCCGGCCAGTACACGCCGCCGTCCATTGGACTACCTGTTCGAAACAAACAATAGATAATAATTGTAGTTGTTCTTAAACAGAAAACGACTTCAATTTACAAACTAAGACTCGAGTACGAGTAACGACGTTACATCTCGATTAAATTTAAATGGTAACACGCGACAAGCTTCATCTCTTGAATTTAAAAAATATATCAAAATAACAAAAATAAGGTACGGCCGATTAAAGAGCCTTCTCATTTTTTCGAAGTTGGTTAAGACAAAAGCCACTTTTTTTATGTCACTAGGTCGGCAATCCAGCGTACGGCTCACCTGCAACACCAGAAGCATCGCAAGCGCGTTGCCGACCCAATCCCCAATCCCCCCAGGAGCTCTGGTCACCTTACTCACCAACAGGAACACAATACTGCTTGAAAACAGTATTATTTTGCTGTGACACTTTAACAATCGCTATTTTCATTTTTGAAGTTATACTTCTTTTGGAGCCTTAGTGAAAAATGAAGTAAATACCTATTTACGATAGGTACGCGCGCACACCGTCACAAAAACCGACACCCTGAAGTTAGCTAGTGTCAACGAAGAAGTTAGCAACGTGGAGTTAGCTAGCCAATGAAGTATAACTTCTTACGTACATAAGGACACACACACTTTTTTATTTTCAGTAGATTTTTGACGTGACAACGTCTAATAAATCGATGGACGCCGGCGGCATGCACGAAAAAGGATGACTCATTGATGCAGCGCAAGCTGCATCTATCTCTCTTCCACTCGATTGGCCTATGCGTCCGAGGAGATGTTTTGACGTTTTCACGTTAAGCTACGTATACCACCTTTACATCATCTTCATCATCATCATCACCTTAACAGACAACAATTTTTTTTACAAAAATATTTAAATCTCTTACAATATCTTGTCCTCTAAAATCGTTGTTCACAAGATTAAATTTCGTGCAGTATTCGAGATGAAATTTTACGAGATAACTAGATTAGATATCTCAATTTTGTGTTGTTTTAAGTACTATTTTACATAAAGTACCTAATTAATTCTAATTCATAAAATTATCAAAAAAAAAATCTTAAGGATATATGAAAGAGTAGAAAATAAAATTAACAAAACTTACATAAAATTAAAAAATAAAAATTATTTGGTGTCATGGGACACCGAGTAGGAACGAAGTTCCTTCGGATAGTATAGAAGCAACACAATTTAAAAAAAAAAATGTTGAATTTTACATATATTTTCTATTCCTTAATTTTTTTTTTTAAATTTTGTTGATTGGTTTTTAATTAAGTACATAAAAGTATTAAGGAAATTTAGTATTTTAGAAAGTAACAAATACCGTAAAATAAAATAAATCAAACGAAATAATAATAATTCAAACTATGAAGTGAAATAAAAAAACATATGTATTTTATTTATTTTTGTCGACAGTATAAAATTACACAAATAATTTAAAAAAAAGTTTAATAGTAATATTTTAGTTTTACAAACGTCATATTATACAGTCGTGTGACTGATATTACGTCACTTCCGTTATATATTTTTCTTACGGTTTTAGTATCACATTTTTTTCAGTTCGGTCGCCCAGCCAAATGTCAAGCCTGCCGTAAGGAACTTCGTTCCAAAAAAACTAAATATTGCAATATTCAATGCTCCCTGATATCCAATAACATGTTCGAAATAAAACCATCTTGACTAAAACGACAGAATAGCTAACCTTGGTGTGACGGTGGACAGTAAAATGGCGGCTCGTATCTGTCAAAGCCTTCGTCAGAAGGTGACGTGCTTCCGTAGCTTGACATTTGACCTGTAACAATTTGAATAAATAAATACATATTTTTACCACATACATACGGCCGTCTGTTCCTAAATTACGCTTATTAGTACCTACTAGTGGTCGCCCAATGGTCGAAATTTGACCATAACTAATTAAAATTATAATTCATTTAGGCGTATTAAAAACAGATGTTGATAACACCGATTTTGACGAAACTTTCACTAGCAGATAGCTGATGTAGTAAGGAGTAACTTATGCTACATTTATTTTAAAAATTTATTTATTTTATAACTCTGCGAACTGAAAAATAACTTTTTTGTTAAATTCCACGTGGACGAAGCCGCGGGCATAGTTAGTTATGAAGAAATACAAAATAAATATACCGGTAGAAACTGAAACTAAACACTACTTACAAACTACTTACTTATTATTAGATAATGTATCAAGTGAATTGAAGCTCGTTTCAAAAGCTCAAGTGGTGTAATCGAGTAATCTGAAATAGACGAGCTTTCAACTTCAAGTATAACATTAGTTTCTATCCTTTCAAGGGCTGTGTACTTGAAAGTTTTTTTACCATTACAGTTAGGTGCATACCGTTTATTTTTCTGTAAAAGATCACGGTTATTATTATCTAACCTGTATCAAAGTGGAAGTAATAATTGTGTTTGGTCGCAAATGAAAAAACCGACTTCAATTACATCGACCAGTAATACAACGTAGGGACACGGAAAAATAGTCAAGTAAATACGTATTTACTATTAGGGATAGCTTAAAAGATCTTCTACATACATTCCAGCGACTAAAATATAATAATTATTTATATCGAAATAAAATATAGGCTATATTAAGTTGGATCAAACTGCACACGGTGTGAATTTGACACACAAAGATTAAAATCAACAAAGTAGTTTAGCGCACAAACAACGTAACGTCATAACGTTTAATTTATAGAATCATATAAGCTATAGATATCCAGACCAGGGAAGCGGGGACTCAACTGGGGTAGTACCTCGACATTACAGAAGATCACAGCTAATTAATACTGCTATAGGTGACCAAAGCTCCTATGGGGGTTGGGTTTAGCGTCGGCAACACACTTGCAATGTTTCTTGTGTTGCAGACGTCTATAAGCTACGGTAATCGCTTACCATCAGGTGAGCCGTACGCTTGTTTGCCGACCTATATGTATTAAAAAAATATATATTAATTTTCCATTATAAAAAATGTAAATATATTTATAACACGTATATACGTCAAAATTTAATACAAAATATTATTAAATATTCACATAAAATTATTACGGTTTATATGTGTGTAACGCAATGTAAACATTTTTATCAAAATGTGGCCAACACGTGTAGGGTTTAGGGATCCGTCATTAATTCATGTTAAGAGCTATCTGACATATAACGCTATCAAACAGATAAAAGTTTAAATACATTAATTTGATTTTTTACTGACTTCTAAAAAAGGAGGAGGCTCTCAATTCGATTGTATTTTTCTTCGATGTATTTTCAGAACTTTCAACTGGGTGGATTTATTTCAATGATTTTTTTTAATCGAAAGGAGGCGCATGTCATTTGAATATAATTGAGATCTGACAAGTGCCTACTTTTCGAGTTATATCTAATAATGGGTATTTTGTTGACTATTTTTTCGTCGTCCTACGTTGTATTATACCGCATAACTTTTCACTGGCTGTTGATAATTCTTTTTTTCATTGAAACCTGATGCTTGTCATGTGGTCTCATTTAAATTTGATCGACATCTGATGACTAGCTTTTGAGTAATCTTTGATAACGAGTAATTACTTGACTATTTTTTCGTGTATCTACATTGTATTACTTGTCGATGTAACTGAAGTCAGTTTTTTTTTCGTTTTCGAGTCAATAAAATTTATTTTATTTCAATCATTAATATTAATATCTTTTAAACGAACAAACGGACGATGGAGTTTGTATAGATATTGTGTTGGTGGTGTGATTGTTTTGGAACTCGGTACGTCCCTAGATAGCTGGAGATACAGAGTAACGTAGGATGCTTTCAATATAAACGTGCCAACAGGATCGGTAATAACGCGGGTAAAATCACGATGTTTATCTCATTGTTTAACCACTAGCTCTATATCGACGGGTGCAAAGTAAAAAGAGTTATATACAAAACAACTACTTTTCAGGAGAGCGCATAATAGGAAAAAGTGCTCCCATTTTGACAATTTCAAACCAAATTTGTTGAAATTTTCATCACTGCTATATTTTTTAGAAAGACAAACAATTGTATATTTCATTTCTTCTAATTATCTTTTATTTACGAGATATTGCAGTTGTCTGCCTCTACATTGTGCTTAAAAATATGACAACTGAATTAACTACCGCTTGGTCGTTTCTACATAGGAATTAAAAAATCTGAATTTAATAAGGTATGTTTCATATATTTCTGTATTTATAAAAAGTATGACTTTTCCGATTCCAAAAATTTCCAAAAACGTCTTTCCATGTCTATTGTGATGTATTCAAGTTGTTTACTATTATGATAACACTTTCAAATAAACCTTAACCTCGTAAGTCCCCACGTACTTGTACAAGTACAAATTAACGATAACAGTTCAGACCTGAGATTTGTACTACATAGATGGAGTAACTGCCTATTGTACTTACCTAAGTACAAATGAGGGATTGCTCATTTACCGGGTAGTTTTTTTACATCGCCATCACTGCTACTGTTATTATAATTCTTTACTCTGTAGTCAATTCCGTCATGTTAGACAGGTTACGTCTACTGTCAGTGTTAGTGTCACTTTTTAGCAAGATGACCATGCGGTCGGCTCGTCGGCTAACACGAGGTAAGATTGTCTGTTTATATCAATTAAATCATTTGTTTTTTCTATTGTTTTTGAAATGAAATAATGCTTTTAAATTATGAATATTGTAAAACAAGCAATATTTGTAAGAAAACTATATATTTAGAGTGGTTCCTGATCAGTCAAAATAATTTGTACTTGACATGGTACGTTAGGCGTTTGTTACATAAATAACTGTTTATAATTTGTACTTGAGGTGGTACATTCGGTCTATATAACTACTGTTTTTTTTTTCGTATTTGTAGCTTTCGACGAAATACAAATAGCAGAACTTCTTAATAATTCGGAGTTCGAAGACTCGGATGATGAAGATGTGCCTGACCTGACCTCCCTGACCTAACCTAAACCTGTCCTCGGAATCTGAAGGTGGAGAAATAGAAATCGCTGTAAGTGGAGGTGGATCTACTCATCGTACTCAAAGTGCTCGTGACCAACGAGTTGGACATGGCCGTGGCAGAAGTACAAGTACAAGGGCACGACATACCGGGTAGATTGCCTGTACCATCAAAAATGCGACGCTTATATGGCAATATCCACTTACCGGAACATCTAGACAAACAACAACGAGGCCATCTCTCTGGGTGTGACAAAAGGAGTTTATTTAAATGCTCTGACTGTAATGTAGCTATTCGCCTGAATTCAACAAGAAATTGTTGCAGGGCCTTTCATCAACAAGAGAATTAATAATAAGCAGTAAAAACGATAACTTGTCGACTTTAGTTTATAAAAATATTGATCTCGTATACTTGACTGTGATTTTGAAATAAGATGTCAATTAAACTAGCACTTACGTGCTAGTTTAATTGACATCTTATTTCAAAGATTATGGAATTGGAAGATTGTTATGTCCTCTATCCTATTTCGATAATTAAGAACAGTGATACTGTTATCCTCTGGTTTATAAAAGTAAATTATGCTAATATTGTCTTTGAGGGAGTATTTTATAAATGTTTCTAGAAGAAAAATATTGTTTATGTTGTAATAAAATAAAATATATACTAATAAGTGATTTTTAGAACAAAAATAATATTTAATTTTGATACGAAATAAAACCTTTTAACTTTTTTATATTATTTTATTATACCCCTTTACACCCGACTTGATACGATAGTGAGACTTGATTTCCAAAAATTCTGGCGCGTACGCAAATTGATTTTTCGAGACGCAACCGGCCTCGATAGATCGTGAGACTATCCTTTTCTTAGAAAAAACTCGCGCGGGCTTCTTGTGATCATATTTGAACCTGTTAATCGTCCGTGACCACAGTAAAGGATGGTTGCCTTTATTGGCGCGCGAACTCACCCAGGTAAGTAATTTATTTTCTATCAAATTATTCCAATTTTTATAGTTTTGTTTGTGTGATTTACTTAAATAAGTGTTGTTTTATACCTACATGTATCTAATTTGAACCTAGCACGCTTATTTAGGCATATATTGTGACTCAAAATCAAAGACGCACGATCGTGTAGGTTAGGTGTTATGTGCTAAATGAATATTCATAATTTTTTTGTACCTTAACAGGATTTTCCTGTATTTATGATCGTTTGACAAAGGTTTTATCTTAATTTTTAGGAATACCCCTAAGGGATGACCAAGTAGCGCAAATATTAGCAAATGGAAATGATTCGGAAATTGAGGAATTTGCCGATGATGAGGATGATATTATGGCGGGAGTCTAAGACCATCTAGAAGAGAGTGGATCTGGTTCTGGCGATGAGTCCTCTTAAGTGGATGAGGCACCACCACTTATACCAACAATACCCAGAAGCAAGGGATCCTCTAGAGGCAAATCATGTAGAAAAATATATAGATGACTGGCTAGTGCAAGAGATAGAGGGCAGATTACGAGAAGAAGACAGGCTAGAGGAAGAGGACAGGCTAAAGGAAGAAGAGAGGCAGGTGAGAGAGTGTGTGTAGAAACTGTCTACATATACAGATAAAGCTCACGATTACACTCCGCTTATGATAAATCAATTTCGCTCTCCGATTGATTATTTCCGTGACTACTTTGATGATTCATTCCTGGAAGAAGTTGCTAGGTGCACGAATCTATCTATACCATTTGCGCAAATCCTGCATCGAATTCAAAACTACCACACTGGAAATAGTGAAACTCTTTGTTCTTCAACTAATCATGGGCTGTATTTCCTATCCAAAACTATCTATGTACTGGAAAACTGGAATTAAACTGGCATTGGTCAGCGACACCAAGACCAGAGACAGGTTTCTAACTCTACGTAATGCACTTCACGCTGTCGACAGCCACACGCCAACAGAAGTTGAAAAAGGCAATGCTCTGTGGAAGGTACAACCCACCCTAAAAAAGGTCAAAGAAACGTGTAACCGATTGGAGAGCCCCCAGCTACTACTTAATAGATAAGCAAATGATACCTTTTACTGGACGATGCAAACTTCGCCAAGTAGTAAAAAATAAACCAAGTACAGTATTGTTGAAAAACTATGTTTTAACAACCAGTTTTTATAAGTTTTATACCAAAAAATATTAATAACCTAAGTAAGGAAGAAATATTTTAGTTGTCTAATAAGATTGTTGAATGTTTTGTCAAAAACGTTATAACAAATGTATAAAAATTACTCATTATTAATATCGTCAATAAATGATTGTAAAGACTGTTCAATTAATTTAATTTTCATTTAGATAATATTAAAATATATCCAAAAACTAGACAAAACTCACATCTCGAGCTATCTCCTAAGCCCCACGCTCGTGAGGGTAAGTTTCCAGGAAACCAGAGACATCAGGATTTTTTTAAATATTTTTTACATAATACTTAGACGCCCATGAAATAGTCATGTGAATTTCAAAAATAGCTGAGTAAATTATTTTCTTCGGTTGTAAAGGGATACTGTGTTAAAACCTAATGTACTCCCAAAAGTACAAAATATTTTTATTTATTGCCTTTTTAAGAAGGTGCTATACATCACAAACATACCGTAAAAAATACACACAACGAACCCTCACTTCAAAAATTGCCTAAAATCGACATAATTTTGTCTCGGTCTGAAGCATTATTCTTAGTTTGTACTTGGTATAGTACAGCCGGCAGATATGACTACTAGTGTTAATAAAACACAGGACTTACGAGGTTAAGACGTAAAAAGCCAAAACAATAAGCATTGTTGCCGGCCGGCGGAGCACATGCCATCTGACTGATGACACAATAGGAATGAACGTGCGCCCCCCGTGCGGACTGCGTAAAAGCGGCCAGGCGGTAGTTGAAGGCATGTACGTCGTGTAATTTTACAAAACAGCAGTAGTTGTCTTCTTTTACTTGACAAAAGTACAAGAAATGAGGCGATATTTGTATTTTTTATTTTGCTATGTTGTAAAATATAAAGTTTAGTTAGTTAGTTACTGCAATAAAAAAAATCTCAAAATTGTAGTTAACTTTTTTTTTACTTTGCACCGACAAACTTTGTTCTGTAAAAAGTTCCGCCTTCCGTGGGCCTTAAGGAAGATAAAAAAAAAAAAATAAGCCGAATTGGTCGAACCATTCTCGAGTTATGCGCTTAGCAACATTCATTTTTATTTATATAGATGCATGTATTTTGACGTTAATAATTATGTAATGTTAAATTTATTGGAGTTCCTTACAAAAAAGTCGTTTTTGTTTAGTTCGTAATAAATATGTTTTTTTAACATTTAAATTGTACGGAACCATTCAGGTTTGCTATTGGTAACTTTTTATATATGTATGTCGATATTAGCGGATCCGTTTGGATAAATTATGTCTCACATAATAAAGCCTAAATCAAGAAACGCCCTATGGAAAAAATCTTATAATTATCAACATAGACAAATGCAGATCAGATTCTCATACCGAGCTATGATAGGCTATGAGATTTATGAGAATTTATTCCATTTGTCCTTATTTTATGAGGTTAAAGCTATGTATTCATTAGCAACATTTGCCGTGTAAACACATGACGCTCAACATGCATCTACATGTCGAGCGACGACGCGGAACTTTCTTAGAAATAGCATAGAACATTTAAATTTTTTCAATAAAAATATACATAATTTCCAATAATAAACATTTTAAGAACAGTTCAAGCATTTTTAATCTTAAAAAATCTTCTAAATCGAGGTGGTAGTTCTACCAATTTTGCATTTTACATTCTACCAACTTCTACTAACATTTGGCACACAATCTACTAATTTACTAAAATTCGGGTTGGCAATACTACCTGAACACATCATAAAGGAATTAATGGGGCATTATTACGTTTTTCACGTTCACAAAATGTCTTCACCTTTAACAGCATCATTCTTTTACCACTTTTCAAAGTTTTGGTCATTATTTTAGTCAAAAATCAAATGAAAATAAACAAGAATTGCGGGAGTGTCTTTTCGTGCCAATGAATTTTACAGACAGTGGAGCCAATAGAACGCCATAGGAACTATTCGTTATAATGCATTCTAGATACATCTGCACGAAAAAAACATGGTGGAACATAGTTCGTGCGGTCAGGTTTTTCATGTCAAAATATTTCACTAATTATTGATTGTTATTAAATCTTTAAATGGAAACAAACTACATAATCCTAATATTTGTTTGATCTTCTATTGATATTTATTGATATATTCATTACTTTCTGTAAATTTTTTGGTTAATTGGTTAGTTTTAATTTCAGAACAATCGTTGGCTTTGTTTATTACGTTTATAATTTTTTTTTTTTTCGTTGTTAAATATGTATTATTTTTATTATTATAAATATATTTTATATAAATTTATTATTATTTTCGATATTAAAAATTTTAATCACTTATAAGCGTTATAAAAAAAACTTACTTTTTTGATATAAAACCACAGAATCACAAAACGTCTTCACATATTACACTTATTAAAAAAAACAATTGTCACTTCGAAACGTCACACTTATCGGAAAAATTATAATAAAGTTTTTTTTTTCATAAAAAAAACAATTAG
Organism: Melitaea cinxia; assembly: GCF_905220565.1. Taxonomy (NCBI): domain Eukaryota; kingdom Metazoa; phylum Arthropoda; class Insecta; order Lepidoptera; family Nymphalidae; genus Melitaea; species Melitaea cinxia. Next base: position 7,259,983 of record NC_059418.1, on the reverse strand, counting down.
ATTTTTTTTTAGTAAACGCTAAATCAAATGCGGACTAAGACACGACTTATTCCAGCCAACACGATGACAGAACATACACTGACGTACTTCCCTACACTCCTGTAGGAAAACACGCCTCTACTAGGCGGAGCTTATTTTGATAAAGATAACCGAAGATACATACATTGTGTGAGAAAAAGAGATAGAAAATCTTTATTATGTGTATGATATATTTATATATGAAAACATATTATAGAAATATAATGTAATAGACATTTATTGCATTCTATTTATTTATTTTTAAATCGAATTATTTTTTTTCTTTATTGTTTACGTAACTGAGATTTTTTTTTAAATTTAGCTTCAAATATAAACTTAAGGTTTACCTTTTTAGAAACAATTGTTTTCCTTAAAACTTTATCCCAAAAATGTTTCTTCATTTGTTTTAATCACTATTAATTCTTATTAAATTAATTCGCATAATTATTAAATAAAAATAAAATAAAAATAATGTTTTTTTTAGATATCATTAATTAACTATAATAATTAATCACTCACTGCTAAAAATCTTTCATCGTAATCCAACTCGAATTTAGCCTTCATCCTTTTCATAAATAGAAAGTGACAAATTGACAATGAGTACATACCCACACTACCATGACCACGCCTCTGCGCGCCATAATCGGAAACGTCCAAATCACCTTTTGAATACGCCTTAGTACTTCATAAGGAAAATTTGAAAGAAAATTTAAGTTATAAAATTTCTAAGGGTTTATTTATTTATTTATTAGGGATATCAACAGAAACGACAATAATACAAAGAGAAATAATTTATTAACAGATTAAAAAGTATAAGTATCTGCACAATACTACATCATATTCATCATCATCATCATTTCAGCCTATCACATTCCACCGCTGGACATAGGCCTCCACAAGTTCACGCCAAAAATAACGTGAACTCATGTGTTTTGCCCATAGTCACCACGCTGGGCAGGCGGGTTGGCGACCGCGGGGCTTGCTTTTTCGCACCGAAGATGCTGCTGCCCGTCTTCGGCCAGTGTATTTCAAAGCTAGCAGTTGGATGACAATCCCGCCATCGATCGGCTTTTTAAGTTCGAAGGTGGTGGTGGAACTGTTTTATCCCTTAGTCGCCTTTTACGACACCCACGTACTACGTACCACCACCATAGCCACGGCGTGATCATATTATAAAAATTTAAAAAATGGTAGTTATAGAGACTGCCAATAGAAGGTCGACGAATGGACGAGATGTGTCGGTGACGCGAATGGACGAGATTTCACCCATCCAAAAAGCGTCTAACACGCTCAGTACATGGCCCCTGCACGTGACGTCATGAGCATGTCACAGACGCGACATATAAGATTTTCCCCTACCAAAAAATGTCCAAGTGACATAAGAAGTTTTCGCTTTAAAAATTGAAATAAAACCTCCAGTCTGGTTTTGAGCCAGTGATCTATCTCTCAGCTTTATTATTAAACTAGGACACTCAGCTGGTAAACAAGTACGTCAACCGTACAGAAGATCACAGCTAAATAAAATTGCTCTCATGAGTCACTGTTAGTAAGGTAGAGAGCTTCTGGACAAGGTATTAGGCGATACATCTGGTGTTGCAGGCGTCTATAGACTACTATAATATTACCATCAGGTGTTTCCAGACCCCCGATACAGAATAAAATCCTAGTGGAGCCGTTAAGTGGGAAGCGTTTATTATTATTATCTAGATAGCCTTTCTAATGTAACAATAAATATTAAAATCTTTGTAACATCTGAGTCATCTAGTTACACATCGTTTTTATTTCTTACTTTTATAGATATAAATATATATTTTCCGAGGGGAAAGGAAATCGTCAAATTATAAGATAGGAGGAAATGATTCCTATTGGTTGTTTCGTTGACCAATCGGAGCAAAATGAAAATCCACCTGTCATTTATAGCTTCTACTATGAGATCTCATTTTATTCTCCGCCTAATTATCATGACATACTCATTTGTATTTTATCCGATTTTTTTTAATGTACTTGTAACAAGGAAGCTGTGGTAATTTATCGCTTTTCTTTATTCTTAAATAAAGTTCTACAAAGTATTAAAAAAATTATAAAAATTCAGTTGGAATTTATTCTACCGCTCACGAGTTAGGCGCTTAGCAACTTATTATATAGATAATTAAAAAAAAGTTTAAATGATATCTTTGTTACTATTATACAAAAATTTTAATGTAGGTATAATGAACTAGATATTTTTAATTTTGAACAGCTTAAATATCAATTTTCACTTTCATAAATCCAGAAGTTGGTAATATTCCATACAAACTAGGTATAGCTTCATACAAAATCAATCACTCACTCATTTCAGCCTATTGCAGTCCACTACTGGACATAGACCTCCCCAAGTTCGCGCCAGACATACCGGTTTTCCACAATCCTCATCCTACCTACACCGGCAATCTTACGTAGATCGTCGGTCCAACGAGTCGAAGGACGTCCCACACTGCGTTTACCAAGACGCGGTCTCCACTCCAGGACCCGTCTTGCGACACAGATGGCCAGCCCACTGCCACTTCAACTTGCTAATTCTGTGGGCTACGTCGGTTACTTTCGTTCTCTCGCGGATAGTCTTATTTCTAATCCTATCTTTGAGAAAGACCCCAAGCATAGCCCGTTCCATTGTCGTTCCGTTATCGCTCTTTCAGCGATAAGACCGCCTTTGTACATCTTTCATTTTATGTTTTTTTTCTCTGTTGTTTCTTTTAATGGTGTACAATAAAGAGTATTATTAAGCTTGTGGACCAGTCCCTTCGTCCGTGTCCACGTCTCGACTCCGTATGTTAACACAGGCAGAACGCATTGCTCGAAGACTTGTCTCCAAGCACAGGCTTGGCGAAGCCTGCCAAACGCCGCCCAGCCCAACCGTATCTCTAATAAAATTATATAGTAGTAGTATAGTATTTCTAATAAAATTATTTTCCGGAAAATTGACTGAAATACAACTTTCTATTCAAATAAACGAAAAGAAATGCCTCAAAGTCGTTCATAAAATTTTAAATAACCAAAAAGAAGAAAATTATCAACTAAAAAGATACACTAAATCTCAGTACAATGATTTAACCATCAGTACAGTACTATGAACAAGTTTATTTTAAGGGAGGCAGGCTAAATACCTGTTCCTGTGGGTCTCCCCACCGTGTCTCAGAAAGCACGTAAAGCTTACCTGACACCTCTGCTGAAAATTCCAAATTAAAAACGATGATTTGTATGGGAAATTATTGTAAACTATTGTGTGTTTGAAACAGGGATTCCAAAATTTTCGTACAATTTTTATCTGGGCTATTTGGATTCCAGATAGATCTATCTGTCTTGTCGCGAAATTCCAATGCAGATAAACAAGCTAATTAAAAACTTAATTCATTTTCAAACCAAGAAAATACGAGTAGCATTATTACAATGTAAAGTTTCGTAAACTGGTTATTATGATAAAGTAACTTTTTATTCGTGAGGAATATTTTGCCATGCCTTAAAACAATTGTCACAAATCACTTTCCATTGTGACACACCAACCAGAAATAGAAATATTTATTAAATGTAGAGCCGGCTTTTTGTTCGGTTTTACTACGAAAACTACTAAACCGATCAGAATAATACTTGTACCATAAGATGCAGCACGTTTCTGAGGTTTTAATAGTATATGGTATGTTGGTGTACAAGGGCGTCGCCAAGGGGGGGCAGGGAGGGGCAGCTGTCCCCCCTAGAGATTCTAAAAAAGTTGCCAAATATAATGCAACCAAAGTCCTAAGTCTTTGAGTTGATTTGCTTGAAGTTCAAGCCTTGAACAATCATTTCCGTACGTCGAAACTCGAATGAATTCACCAATTCCACTCCTAAAATTCCGTACGCTCAACTACGCTCTGCCTGCTCTACTCTATCAAAGAAAATTATGTTTTAATTAACCTAATATAAACAAACAACGACCACTATAATATTAAAATCTGGTAATTTAAAAAAAAATACGCTGTACGCTGTACACTTATTCAAATTCAAACTCCTTTTTATTATTCTATTTTTCTAATAAAGGTTATTATAACTTATTTACAAATTTTTTATTGCATAGTCAAGAGCTCGTGCTCGTGTAGCTTTACACATTGGACTCTGTACTGTCACAGAATATATATGTATATAGTACTAAGATACTGTTGTTATTACAATCGCTGTAGATGTAAGGCTCGTAGTACAAGTGAAAAGCTTCATGGGCTGTCGACTTTACCTATAATTCATACCTACTTTTCTCATTCATAGAGAATGAGAAAAGTATGAATTGTAGTAGGTAAAGTCAACTTGCCCCCCCCCCTCCCCTGCGCCATCGGCTGGCGACGCCCTTGTTGGTGTATACCTATCGTGTAGATTAGTTAATGACTGGAGTTTAATCAACTGTCTAAATAGGCACAAAAACAAAAAAGGCTTACTAGTCTAAGAAATTATTCATAGTTTTAGAAGACGAATAACGAATCAAATAACGCCATCTATCGATGGATGGCGTTATTAAAAAACGTCCCCTATATCATAAAACCTTATAAGGTTCCGATAGATGGCGTTACGAGATCATTCGTTCAGTAGATTATAGTCCTCATATTTTTTTCATACCATTTCATGCCTTTATGAATATCGATCCATAAGGAGTCAAATCTAAAATATCACCTACAAGACATACAATAAGGATTACTGTAGCTTAGTTGTCTGTTGGTCAGTTTTTGATAAAGAAAATTGGTAAGAATCTCTATAATATTCACAGCAACCTTTCGCAGTCCACTACTGGACATAGGCCTCCACAGGTTCACGCCAAAAATGGCGTGAACTCATGTGTGTTGCCCATAGTCACCACGCTGGGCAGGCGGGTTGGTGACCGCAGGACTGGCTTTGTCGCACCGAAGACGTTGCTGCCTGTCTGTGTAGTGGTGGTATTAGTATAGATGAAATAGTAAAAAACTAAATGACATACATCCTAGTTTTCACTTAACTATTTAACATAGGTAGTTCCTTTGAATACCTAGTAAAAAAACTTTTAAAGTTTAAGGCTCGTTTGAAAAGTATAACCATCGCTATTTGTGTGATCGATGAATTTTCAAAAAACAAAGAAATGGCAGAACGATGTTTTATAGACTCATCTTATTTGACATATTTTTGATATGAGGGTATTAATATAAAAATGAAACAATAGTACAATTAGAAAATTATTTCATTTAATAAAATTTCAATTCGCAAAACTCCACCGGCGCGTGTTGTAAACTGCCCAAATACGAGCGGCGCCGCGTGGCGAAGTACATTCATAACTGAAAAAGAAAAAAACGATATACATTAAATTACTTAAATTTAAATTGTGGTCGGGCACAGCACGAAATATCCTGCTCAAAATCCAGAGTGCCACATATTTACAGAAGATCACAGCTACATAATACTGTTTTCAACTAGTGTTCCTCCTGTGTCAGTAAGATTAATATAAGAGAGATAAGAGATTTATTTATTTTTAATTTATTTAAATTCTTTCATCATTATCATTACAGCCTATACAGTCCACTGCTGGACATAGGCCTCCACAAGTTTACGCCAAAAATAACGTGAACTCATGTGTTTTGCCCATAGTCACCACGCTGGGCAGGCGGGTTGGTGACCGCAGTACTGACTTTGTCGCACCGAAGACGCTGCTGCCTGTCTTCGGCCTGTGTATTTCAAAGCCAGCAGTTGGATGGTTATCCCGCCATCGGTCGGCTTCTTAAGTTCCAAGGTGGTTGTGTTGTTATCCCTTGTATTTAAATTCTTTACTGTACAATAAATACAATAATACAAGTGTGCACAAAAGGCGAGCTTAACGCTAATGCATTTTCTACCAGCCAACCTTGGTATGTGCCAGAAAGTATAGTGTATATTGTAAACCAGTAAAATAAAAAAAAATTGAAAGAGATTCTGGGAAGGGTTTATTTATTTATTTTATTTATTTATTAGGATTACCAACAGAAATAACAACAGTAAAACAATAAGAAATATTATACATAATATATCAAATAAGTTTAATTGTGTTAGGAGGGTTTTGGTTTTGACGCCTACGGGATACGGTCACCACAGACCGTACGCTAATTTCGTAGTAAAAAAAAATACACAAATTCTTTTAAAGTACACCAAGCTTTTTTTAAATTAAAATTTCTTATTATTCTAAAGGCAGTAAAAAAGTCATTTTCAATACAATATAAATATTTTTAGTGAATTAGATTTAGTTTAAACGCAATACAAGAATCATTACATAACTTTAAAATATATTTTAAGATCGAAATTTGATTGAATCCGAGCTAGTAGGTTCCGAAGTTAGCGCTAATGCGTTAACCAATAACCTTTTCATTGTTTAATTATTATATGTATTGATAACATAAGATTGGTTATTTCCTTTTTTTTTGTTATTTTTAGGACGATTTTGTATACAAGACAAATTTGAAAAATTCGATAAATTTAGGAAGAAAAAATTAGTCACTACAAAATTTGGAGGGTAAGTTTGTATTAGATAATTAAATACGCTACGCTTCAGCCTGTAATATCTCACTGCTGGGCATAGGTCTCTTTCACCAAGTAGGAGAAGGATCAGAGCTCAATCAACCACACTGCTCCAATTCAGGTTGGCAGGTATATTCCTAACTATGAGTAACGATCGCTATCAGGTGTACATGATAACAACCGGGAGCGACGGCTTAGAGTGCTCTCCGAGGCACGGTGGAGAGACCCACAAGGATTGCACAAACACCCAGACCACGGCAAACATCTGTATGGCCAATACAAATGTTTGTCATGTGCGGGGATCGACCCCACAACCATCAGCGCAACAGCCACAAACCAGTGCTGTGACCGATGCGCCCATGCGTCGTAATTAAATAAATTGACTTAAAATTATAATAAAAAAACTAACCTCATTCCATAGCAGACGTATCTAAATTAACGTTAACATAACTGGCCCCCATATTTTCTCTATGGCGTGGCGATACCACATGGCGTTTAGCATTTTCCCCATCATCAACATCAGAGTCACAAACCCCACACTTCAACTTGCCAAAATCATAGTACACATACTTATTCCTTGCCAACATATTAACATTATGTTTTAACTCCAAATAGAATCTAAACACATTCTCCGCTGACGGTTTCTCTTTAAAATGCTCAGCGTACACCAAATGGAATAACAACGAACGGATTGAATAGAAGACACTCTTGCAAGGAACACAGGTAAACATAGCACCCTCACTGTGTAAAACATAGTTTCCGCGCATGTAAACGCTTATTATATCACCCTTGTTAGCTTTCACTCTCGTTTCAATCATAGAATTCTGGTGATCAAAGTTACATAGTATATGCATTACAGCTTCGCTCAAATCAGCGAAAGAAACATCACAGATTTCGCATTTGATAACATCGCCGACTATAATCTTGTTCATGTCTAGCAATTTCTGGTCAAATTCAGGATATAAAGCTGATCCGATCAATTTGGAGATTGTCTCAACGTGCAATGTGCTTTCAAAGTGCTCAACTATGGCCGCGAAAGATGGCAGAGCAATATAGGTCGGGCAAATAGCACATACATAGTAATTACCGAAGCTGGCAAAGTATTCCGCTGGACGACAATGGTTCTTGTACAAAAGTGACAGTTTGTGTGGGGCGGCGTTGCGCAGATGCTTCTTTTGACGAATATGATTGAACAGGACCTGCCTAGGTCCTCGTAGAGTCATATCGCAACAGGAGCAGTAGTTCGCGATCTTTCCTGACGGTTTTATAAAGTTCTCAATCACAACATGATCTCTATTATTCAAGGGCTTCCCGACGCTAGCCAAAAATTTTGCCCAGTCTAAGCTCTTTGGTCCCCATTCGTCTGGAAGGGGGCCATCTGGGTTGGTCGTCTTCATCTTACGGTACAGTTTATCTGACAATCTTGCCAGGTGATTCTCATCCAAGATATGCAAGATAACGCTCTCATTTGTCTCAAGCTCTAGTTTACAAAGCGAGCAATACACTCCTTGGTTATCTGACTTATCAGGGTTGGACAGAAACTTCTTTTTAAAATTATTGTTCATTGCTTGTATCTTTTCGATAGTAGGATCTTTGGAGAATGGGATGTGTTCGTCGGACTGTAAGATGCTAACGAGGTTGTACATATGCATGTCACTGAACACGTGGTTCAGGACGCTGTCGTAACGAAATCTGAGCGTGTAATATTCACACGCCATGCAAAAGAACGCAAGTTTCCCTGTACGGTCGTCGATCAACGTCAGTAGCTTGTGATTCATCAGCAAATTGACAATAAGAGCCTCGATAGGCCCATAATAGCGGTATTTCTTTGCTTGGTTTTTTACTGGTTTCTCTGGAGCCTGTTCGCCATCATCGTTGTCGAAATTCTTATTAGCATCAGCCGCGAAATTTTGATTCACGTTGTCCTTAATACTCATAATGATTGGCGCGACAGAGCTCGCCTGAGTGGTGAAATCGATGGTCATCATATCTTGACCGATTTTGTCATACACCGTCTGATAAAACTTGACCGCAGCGTCTATACTCGGCTCGGAGTTATCTGGCAAGTGTCTTATTAAGCACGTTTCCAGCTTACTAAGGAACGTTTTGTCCATCTTCTCCGTTGGTTTCACTAATTGGATAATATGCTCAATATTCTGTCCAGCATTGTCGCCACCCTCCATAGCGGAGAGACGCCTCGACATTTTCGGCAAAATAATTGGTTCAGCGACATCAATGCTCTCTCTTTTCAATTTAGGTAAATGGACATCGAGATTAAAGTGTTTTTGAAGAGATTCCATTAATGGTTCCTCATCGTTTAACTCGATCTCAACCTTGCAGTCCGTGCAAATATGCACTTGCTTTGCATTATCGACAAGCATGTACTCAGTTTTAAGTATTTCTGGCACTTCACTGACAGGCAAGCTGTTAAAACGTTGCCGCTGCAAATTGCTTTTCTTTTCCGTCGTAAATATGTACTCAACTTCGACACCTTCTCGTTTCTTGAGGTATATATTCCGGTGTGTATCATCTAAATTCCTCAAGTAACGCGTTATAACTGGACTTTGCTGGGTTATAGGATGATTGATGACATAGCGGAAATGCTTCGCCAATTTCTTGATATCGTCTAGTTTCCTGAAGGATAGAACTGTGAGTTCTGAAACACCCTCGCAAATATCATCTACGTCCTTTGTTTCAGACATATTCGATGGTATTATGCAAGGTAAATGTATACAAAGTACAAATTATGTATGATTGTAAGACCAATCTCGGTTATACCGAGAATAATGTCACACGCGAAGGTTTTTGCTCCGTCGTGTTACTGCCCGTACGTTATATTTCTTTTTTGATTGTGCGTTTTAATTTTAATTTCGTTTTTGTTGTCCGGAGAGGTTGGTTCGAATTTTTTGTGTTTGAACTGGTTTTGATCTGAAGACTATCACCGCATTTCAAGATCTGTAACAGAATAAAAATCTATATAAATACAAAGAAATCACTTAAATGTATGTACGCATAATTTTCAAACAATTGCACCGCATTAGATGATTCTTTATGTGTTCTTTATTTTCAACTCAAGGTTTGTATAGAAGAAAATAAAAATATTGTTTGCTTGCAAACGAAGAAAAACCCACTTCAATTACATTAACAAGTAATAGACGTAGGTAGGCGAAAAACTAATCAATACGCGTTACCAAAGATTACTTAAAATTTACTCATCAGATCTCGATTACATTTAAATGGGACCACATGACAAGCACCATCTTACGATAAAAAAAAATGATCGAAATCGGTCCACCCAGTAAAAAGTTCCGAGGTTACATTAAAAAAAATAGTTGAATTGATAAACTCCTTCTTTTTTGAAGTCAGTTAAAAAATCGTAAAATACAGTGGTAGGAAGGGAACCTTACAGCCAGTTTCAATTTAACTGATAAACTATCACTTTGGAATTTCCATGTTATAAATAGAACTATCTGACAGATAAATTGGTCCAATGTTGAAAAGGAAAAATCATCACATCATCACATCAGCCTATCGCAGTCCACTGCTGGACATAGGCCTCCACAAGTTCGCGCCAAAAAATGGCTTGAACTCATGTGTATTATCCCTTAGTCGTCTCTTACGACACCCACGGGAAGAGATGGGGTGCCGACATTCTTTTTTTTTATATATCACTAGGTCGGCAAACAAGCATACGGCTCACCTGATGGTAAGAGATTACCGTAGCTTATAGACGCCTGCAACACCAGAAGCATCGCAAGCGTCTTGCCGACCCAATCTCCAATCCCCCCAGAAGCTCTGGTCACCTTAATCACCAACAGGAACACAATACTGGTTGAAAACAGTTTTATTTAGCTGGGGTCTTCCGTAAGGTCGAGGTACTACCCCAGTCAGGCTGCTCCATATTTGAGCAGGAAATTCTTGCTGTGCCCTACCTCAGTCAAACTACTACTATCATACTGGTTCTACCATAACCATACAGAAAAGGAAAAATATATCACTACTTTCTGTTGGATGCCATTATACAATATACAGGATGTTTGGTGGGGTGTTGGACAAACGGTCAGGGGAGTAAGGGGGGGTCATTGCCAATATATCTGGCCACTTAACTTAAGTCATTGCCTTTTTAATTATTTTTTTTCATGCAGCATTTAATCGTTTTTTACAAAATCTCCAGAATTCATCATTCAAACTCACAAAAGACAAAAAAAATGTGTTACGGACCCAAATTATTTTTATTTCTTGTTTTGAATAAATTGCCAACATTTTGAAACCATATTTGTAAGTGTAAAATGAAAAAATACGAAAATATGGGCTTTCAAAATTTTTAAGAGTTGCAAAATTTTACCAAACTGCAAACTTTAAAGTGATATAAAAAACCATACACGATAGGGTTTTAACTGTTTTTTTAAAATATCCTGCATTTATGTCCTTTCCAACAATGTATCATTTGCTATCAAAAAAAAAAAAAATGTTGAGTAGAGATATTTACCAAAACATAACGCACGGTCAAAAATAGCTTACTTAAATAATCATAATTGGTAAGTAAAGTCATGTTTAAGTGCGTATAAACATATTGCGGTTGCGCTCACACATTACGGGGTCACTTCACCTGTGAGTCAATGAATGAAATCAATGAATCATGATTTATGATCTTTTTCGTTAAGATTTAACTCTTTTGTTGAAAATAGGGCTTTGTCTTCGGTCAGGTACCAGTGCTTTGTTTTTAACCGACTTCCAAAAAAGGAGGAGGTTCTCAATTCGATTGTATTTTTTTTTTTTTTTTTTTTTTTTTTTTATATGTTACATCAGAACTTTTGACCGGGTAGACCGATTTCGACAAATTTTGTTTTAATCGAAAGGTGGTGTGTGCCAATTGGTCCCATTTAAATTTATTTGAGATCTAATAACTACTTTTCGAGTTATATCTAATAATGCGTTTTTACTTGACGCTTTTTTCGTCGACCTACGTTGTATTATACCGCATAACTTTCTACTGGATGTACCGATTTTGCTAATTCTTTTTTTGTTAGAAAGAGGATATCCCTAGTTTAGTACCATGATAAGGAAACCAGGATCTGATGATGGGATCCTAAAGAAATCGAGGGAAACTCTCGAAAATCTGTAATAACATTTTACTGGGTGTACCGATTTTGATAATTTTTAATTTAATCGAAAGCTGATGCTTATCATGTGGTCAAATATAAATTTTATCGGGATCTGATAACTACTTTTTGAGTAATCTTTGATAACGCGGAGTTGCTTGACTATTTTTTCGTCTATCTACGTTGTATTACTTGTCGATGTAATTGAAGTCGGTTTTTTTTTCGTTTGCGAGCAAACACAATTATTTGTTTCTTTTGTTAGCTGCCCTGTGCCAGTGCATATCTATTGTTTTTTTTTTTTTTTTCGTGAATAGGTAAACACGTACTGCAAATATCGAAACTGTTTTTTTATTTGTTACAGCGCTAGAAGATAATGATTTTCACCAGCGTGTGCAATATTGCAGATTTATTTTGCACACCGATATTGAAAATGAAAACTTTTTAAAAAGTATCTTATGGACAGACGAGTCTAAATTCACTCGTGAGGGAATACTCAACTTACATAACCTACATCATTGGGCGCGGAAAGGTGAAAATCCTAAATTAAAGAAAAAAAAAACACGCTTCCAAAGAAAGTTCTCGGTAAATGTGTGGGCAGGAGTAATCAGAAATAATGTGATTGGGCCGCATTTCTTACCAGACAATTAAAACGGAGATAATTATTTGGAGTTCCTCCAAAATGATTTACCGGAACTCACCTGTAATTTGCCAATAATAGAAGAAGATAGGCCCATCATTTTCCAAAATGACAGATGTCCTGCCCACTGGCGCCTGACAGTTAGGGAATATTTGAACGAAGTATTTCCTAATTCCTGGATTGGTCGCGACGGTCCTATACCATGGCCTCCACGCTCCCCAGACTAAGGTCTCCAGTCGATTTTTATGTCTGGGGACGTGCGAAGGAACTCGTCTATACGTAAGAAATACAAAGTCGCGGCCATTTGAGAGAGAGGATTATTGATGCATTCGACCTTTAGAAGCAAGAAATGCTGATGGCCACTACGACGACGGAAATAAGAAAAAGATACCGTGCTTGTATTAGAAAATGGTGGCCAACAATTTGAACAACTTTTATAATAAAAGTCTTGTTTTTAATTTTGTTTTGTTTTTATTTATTGTTTATTAATGCCAAACAATGCTAGGAGGTCTGCCTACAAACGTGATACTGGTGCTTGGTCGTCATTAGAGAAAATTAATAATCCCTTGTTTTTTTATTAACTCAATTCAAAAAAACCTTTTTAGTTTTCTTTATTAAATACTCGTGACTTTACTTACCAATTATGATTATTTAAGTAAGCGATTTTTGACCGCGCGTTATGTTTTGGTAAATATCTCTACTCAAAATTTTTTTTTCATAGTAAATGATACATTCTTGGAAAGGACATAAATGCGGGATATTTAAAAAAAAAAAACAGTTAAAACCCTATCGTGTATGGTTTTTTTTTTTATCACTTTAAAGTTTGTAGTTTGGTAAAATTTTGCAACTCTTAAAAAATTTGAAGGCCTATATTTTCGTATTTTTTCATGTTACACTTACAAATATGGTTTCAAAATATTGGCAATTTATTCAAAACAAGAAATAAAAATAATTTGGGTCCGTAACACATTTTTTTTTTTTGTGTTTTATGAGTTTGAATGGTGAATTCTGGAGATTTTGTAAAAAACAATTAAATGCTGCATGAAAAAAAAAGGGCAATGACTTAAGTTAAGTGGCCAGATATATTGGCAATGACCCCCCCTTACCCCCCTGACCGTTTGTCCAACACCCCACCAAACACCCTGTATAACTTTACTAACAATCTGTGAAACAAGCCCATAGTAAGAAAATAACTAAAGGTCTAGAGAAAAACAATCCCTGTGTTCTTTTATAAAGTAATTCCCATGAATCTGGTTCTAACCTTGTCCTAATATGATAGAATACATATATTAAACTACATTCTAGGTTAGAAATTTTTGAAACAAGTTTTGAAAACGTTTCTATTAAATATATAATGCCGCCTTAACCACCATAAATGACAATCACTCTGATATATTGATACGAATGGTTGCCCTAGTGGCTGCACTCATGAGTTTGATTCCCGCTTGGAACAGATATTTGTGTTTATGCAAAAGTCTGTTTCTGTATATAAAAACACATGGGCGTAAAATCGGTCCCGGTCGTTATGTTAGACATTTGATCATTCCAATCATTACTCATGGTAGTTACATAGTCCACTAACCAAGGAGCGACATGGTCGGTCAAGCTATGGCATTTTTTATATGGATTAGAGACCATTGTTCTGGGGTGGGATATGTTTACAGCCTAATTTAGTTTAGTTCAAAATTACAAAGGTCTAATTATACATTGACGACGCGTTGGCGCAACGGTCACAACATTGGATTATAGCTGTTACGCTGGCGGTTGCGGGTTCGATCCCCGCAAATGACAAACATTTGTGTTGGAGATAAAGATGTTTGCTGTGGTCTGGGTGTTTGTGCAGTCCTTGTAGGTCTCCCTACCGTGCTTTGGAGAGCACGTTAAGCCGTCGGTTCAGGTTGTTATCATGTACACCTGATAGCGATTGTTACTGATAGTAGGAAATATATGCCAACCCACATTAGAGCAGCCTGGTGGATTGAGAACTGACCCTTCTCCTACTTGGGGCAAGAGGCCTATGCCCAGCAGTGGGAAATTACAGACAAGCGAAATAAACATAAAATTGTCAAAGATGATACATATATAAACACCACGTTAGTGTGAATACTACACTACTGGCTTATGGCAGTTGCTGTTTCAATCCCCGCATGGCATACATTTTTATTAGCCTTACAGATGTTTGCGGTGCTCTGGGCATATGTGCTCGTGTATTGTGATTCCACATCCCGACACAAGAGCAAGCCCTAGTGATGGCCGTTGAGTGTGAGGTGTCTATTTATGTATTGATTTATATTGAATTATTTGTTAATTATCTTCTTTCATGAGAAATGAAATATTATCTTGCTAGCATCTGAGTAATTTTGATGGAAAGTTTCGATATTGGAATGACCACATTTAAAATTACTTTTCACACATAGAAAAAGAAAAATAAATTGTTTATAATAAATGTCTAATATCCCTATAGTATATATAAAATTTTTGTGTCACAGTGTTAGTTACCAAAATCCTCTGAAAAGGCTAGACCGATTTTTATGAAATTTTGTGTGCATATCGGGTAGGTCTGAAAATCGGCCAACATCTATTTTTCATACCCCTAAGTTATAAGGGGGGTAGGGAGTTTAGGGGGGTTAATAACATATATGGCAAAACAGTTTTCGGAACAAAATTCTTCTGAAAACCACTTAACCGATCATCATGAAACTTTGTAAACATATTCTTGGAACAATTAACATAGAATACTTTTTATTAATAAAAAATTGAATGCGAGCAAAGCCGGAGTTAAAAGCTAGTATCAATTCAACTGTTTATAAATAAAATTATATTGTTGATTTATTTATAACACTTTTATCAATAACATTAATTATGAATACTGAAATTTTCTTCATCATAATAGCATTGTAAATTTAAGAAAATTTATAAACATACCCACACCATAGCACGTTTCTAATAATTAAATTTGAGACAAACTTCTTAGCATTCCATGGATTCACCATGAGGGTGCCGGGTCCATGTGGCAAGAGAAACTCAGAGCAGTTATTATAAAAATTAATATAAAACGTAGAACAATTCGTATTTAAAGTTAACCTATAATTAAAATTACACAATTATTAATCTATAGTTAGAATTTTCAACTGTATCATAAAATAAATTAGACATTTTTATTTATTTATTACCATAAATATACTAACATTACAGGTTTGTTACCTAATGTAAAATAATATATAATAATATACCTAACCTTCGCAAATAATATAGATAACTCGTCTTGTAAACAAGAGTAAACGAAACGTCATACATAATCAGTTTCTCATATATACATAATTACTTAGCTCTGCCTTCTGGTTCCGATTTGAAAAATTAATATTGAGTTATATTAATCAAAATATTACTGACAAAACTTTATTTATACGTAATTTAGTGATAAATATAAACGTTATTATGTATAGAAATCAAGACAAGCACTTGTTCATCTTAGTTCTATACGATATAGGTTAGAATGATAGTGCATTAATTTTATTTTATATAATATTATATATTATATATGTAAATAATTGTCTTATTATGCGTAATAATTACCTGTTAATCTTGAATTTGTGCATGGCAGCGTAGACCGCCTATAAAGTTTGTACGGGCATTTGGTGACAGTCTTGAGGTGACATGATAGGATAATAGGATTTATTGGAAATACGAGACAAGGAGTGATCATAGACAAATTTTACAGTTTATTAATATCATATATTCGAAAAAAAAACGTTTTTTATGTACAAATATAATACGAATCTACTTTAAAATATAAGACAGTAATAAATAGATGCTTTACATAAATTTCATTTGTAAGATTAAACTTAAATCAGTCAAAAAATATACTAATAATAATTATAAACGAAAATCAAGTTTTGTACATAGTACGTAAAGTATTCAAAACTAATGTTGTGTTATAATTATATTCATCAATCATTAATAGGACAATTAAGTAAGTAAATACAAATTTGCATATAAGAAATTAACCTTGAAAAGTAAATATTTATTCAAGTTTTAAGCAAGGTTATTTTAATAAAAACATGTTCTTATCGCCTTTAATAGTTCAATAAAATAATTACGTGAAAATAAGTATATAATATATATATTGTAATAATTATTATATGTGGACATACTGATGATTTTTTTATATGTTTATTAATTATTGTAAATGATAATTAAATGATAAAGTTATGAATTTTTAAATTCATCTTTCTTCATTTTTGTTTATATAACTGTCACGCCTTATCTGTTGCCTATGTTTTTTTGAACTGTCAAGTGAAATCAGAAATTGAAAAAATATGTTATTCAATTCTTAAAATGATGTATCTATCCATAATTAAATAGTTACAAAACAATCTGTCTATAAACATTTAAAAAGTGTCAGTATTATTGAAGAAAATCATGGACGCAATGGATGATAACATTGATTTAGACAATGATAATATCTGCGGTGTTTGTTACGCCGAATTTCTCGATGTCGATGACTTAAAACTACACATAAAGCAATATCATTTAAATGAGACGAATAAAAGTAGATTCTGTAAGTTTTGCTCGAAGATTTTTAGTGATATATGGTCATTTGTGATACATTTTCGAAACTGCCATCTTATTACAATTCGAATCTGTAAATACTGCACGAGAGTGTTTAACGACGATAAAACTTTATCAAAACACGAAAAGAAGCACAAAAGATCGTTATATTATCCGAAAATATCGTGTTCTCAATGTAGGAAAGTTTTTAAAGATAATAAAGAAGTGGAAGATCATGAATATGAAAGACACAGAGATAGGGATGATGGTATGCTTTTACAGTACTGTTACCCAGAACTTTCGGCGGCTATAAATTTTAACGCACGGAAATTCTTTCAAAGCTTAGAAGAGCATTTTATGTATAGCTGCGTTGTTTGTGATCTGTCTACTATCGATGTGAATGAGTACGTCAATCACCTCCAAAAAAAGAAATGTCAGTCATATTCCTGTAACGTATGCTGTAATACGTACCCGTGGAAGTCGAGGCTGGAGAATCACTGCAAAACCCATCAAATGCCCAAATACACCATTTTGTCTGGTAGCAAAAAATGTCCTAAATGTGACCAATACTTCCAACTTTCAAAAATTAAGACACATTCAAAGGAGTGTAAAAGCATGAAATGCATTCCATGTGATATGCTGTTTGATTCGGTCGATAACTTTGCGATTCACGTCAGTACCCACTGCCAACGCAATCCGGTACAGTTTGAAAACTGCAAGTACTGCCGTCGTCCATTCATTGCACCGACCCAGCTTAAGAAACATATTAAACGAGCGCACACACATAATATACATCTATATAAATATTGTTGTATATATTGTGATATACTTTTCAGGCATCCAAAACAGTTATTCGGACATTTTTTTACGAAACATAGAGATATTAATCCTTATACATGCAAAATTTGTAATACAGGATTTAGGATTAGGAAGAATTTCACGTTACACATAAAGTTAGACCACAAAAGTGTGGGTTTTGTCGAGTTTGATAGTAATTATCATGTGTTTTTCAACGATAAGAAATCTGAAAAACCATTTCAACCGAAAAATCCTTATTTAGCTGATTTATCAGATAAAAATTCTAATAAACGAATTAAAGAAACTGTGGTCAAGAAAGAACTTTCTTCTGATGATAATATTTACAAAGGCACATCATCTTATAAAGAAAATACAGATCAAACATCTGGAGCAAATGAAACACAAAATCAAGAAAATACAATAAATATAATTGTTAAGGAAGATAAAACTGAAAATTTTAATGAAACTACTAATGAGAAAACAACACCTCAAACAGACACTAAAACCTCTGAAAATACAGATGCAACACTCAAAGACCAAGAAACCCAACCAAAAGGTAACAAGGATTTAGAAAAACAAACAGCACAAAAATCAGATCCGAAGACAACTAAAGATGAGGTACATAAATTAATAGAAGTTGACGAACAAACACCAGCTAAAAATGTAGAAGTGGGTATAAATTGTAATTCAGATTCTATGCACATCACTGAAGCTGAAGGCGATAATGATAATAGACGCGTTCAAAAACGTAAACATAAAAGTCAAATTGACAAACCTAGGAAGAGATCTAAAATTAAATCGCAAAGCGATTGTGAATCCTCCGATTCCGATGTACCTTTGTCTAAAATTGTGAATAAGTCTAAAAAAGGTAGACGCTGGAAAGTGACAAAAAGGTATAAGAACACGAAAGATGCTTCTAGCAGTAAGAAAACTAAGTTTATCTGCTTGAAATGTGACCGCAACTGTTACACATACCAAAATTATCACAGGCACATGAACTTACACATGAAGAATGGTAAGAAGGTGTGTGTGAAGTGCTTCGCTAAGTTTAAAACTAAAGAGGAACTCAACAATCACATAAAAACCGAACACTCAAGTTCTAAGCTCACAGAGACCTTAAAGAAGTTATTGGACAAACGCAAGAGTAGTGAAACACAAAAAACCAAATTGCCCGAGAATTTGTTTTCAAAAACGATTCATAAGGTTCAGTTTGAAGCTCCTGCGTCTCAAGCAACTATAAACAAAGTGTTAGAAGATAAATTGTCAGTCAAGAAATTCTTAGAGACGTTCAAACCAGATGCTAATGATGGAACAACTAAAAAGATATCAATATCGAATAGCTTATCAATCCGACCTGTAACGAACGTCAGAACTGAGCCAATAATAAAAATGAATAAATTCAAGCAAGACCTAGAACAACAAATAACGCATCGGCCACAACTACGAATGCCAGTCAAGTTTAAAGAGGAATCTGTACAAGATTATCACGTTTCAGTTAAATTGGTAGAATGCGAATATGTGGCTCCGGCATTAAATTTTGATAATGAAGTCACTGTTTCCGATGATTATGTAGATCACATCGAAACAGATAATATACAAAATAAAGCAGAAGTAATACCGGAAGTCGGTCGCGAGATACTTCTAGGAGAATCGCAAGCGAACAAAACTAAGGTACTGAAAAAGACCATAGACCTAAAAGATTTAATTTCTTATGATAAAGTGAGGATAGGACATTTAGCGCCGCAAGCTCCCTATTACAAAATAGTTAAAATAGAAGAAGTTTTACAAGATAAACAGAAAAAAGTCGAGCCTCCAAAAGATATTAACATAACTCTACCAAATGGTACTAAGCTAGTTAGCGTTAATCCATTAGCACATCTCCTAAGCAAAAAAACCGTTGCAGATATCCCAAAATCAAATACGTATAATAAAAAACCGAATAACAATAAAGATTTTAGAGAAGCGATATTAAAAGCGATGAAAGTTTTGGAAAAAACGCCGCCGAAACGAAAGTCTGTTAAAAAAGGTGCAATTTTTAAATGATTAAAATTTTTTCTTAGAGATAGAGAATCATGTAAATGTATAGAAAAATGTCCTACTGTTGGTCAAAGATCCTTAAGTGAATGGGTCCAGTATTACGTGTTCTGTGCGGTACGATTGGGAGACCTACAAGTATATGAAACCCGATCAATTATTTCTGGTTAAAACCGGTGCACGAATAAATAAATTATGATGCTGAATTTTACTGCAGTTTTGATCGTGGAAATAAACTTCAACTAGAGGAAACATCATTTTCCTATTTGGAAGACGTACTACACGTGTATAAGACTTGGCGAGAATCCCTAGTTTTTTTGAAGCGAAACAAGCCGACTTCATTAAAAGAGGAGGTTCTCAATTCGACTGTATTATTTTTTTATGTATATCTATGTACCTTTTACTGGGGCTTAGGGCGGATCCAGGGGGGTCATGGGTTTATGATCTCTATAGATGTTTTTAAATACAGTACTTACATACATTAATAAAAATCTACTTTTAAGTATCTATTATTATCAAAATTAAATATAACTTCTTAACTTGACTACGACTATGTGACCCCCCTGGCGCCAAAGCTGTATCCGCTCTTGTGGGTGTACAGATTTTGATGATTAATTAATCGAAAGCTGACACTTACGTGGTCCCATTTAAATTAAATCGAAATTTGACAAGTACTTTTTAAGTTATAATAGTGTGTCATAATTTACCGTTGTACTGTCTACCCACGTCGTATTACTTATCTATGTAATTGAAGTCGGTTTTTTTTTTCGTTTGCGAGCAAACGCAATCATTGTTTTGTATTTTTTTTTTTTTTTTTTAATTTGAGTAGCTAATTTTACGGCAAAATGTGTATTTCACATGTATATAGTATAGTTAAATATTTGTGAGCATTAAATTTGACAAAAAATAGTCATGTTTGTTAACAGCACTCTAATATGGATTTATTTAAGTGTAAATAATATGACCTTATAATATGTTAATCTTATTTCGATATAATTAAAATCTAATTATGTTAAATAGTTTTTTCTTTTATAAGCAAAATAAAGTCGACACCCCTCATCTATTACAGTATGATTCAGGGCCTATTTCACAAGTTGTGGATGAAGGATATTCAACAAATAAGTTACGATTACACTTTGACGCCAGGAGGTAGAATGAGCCATTGGGACCTCTTTCGCGTCAATAAAGTATTAGTTATAGATACAATTTTGTGAATAGAAATTTCTCATAAATAGAGTGGAATTCGTTGGTAATAAAAGACAATATATCAAATACTTTTCTGTTGGATATCGTTATCTGTCAAATAGCGTTATCCACAACTATCCACAACGGGTGAAACAGGCCCGAGGTTAAAGAAATATTTGTTTATGGTACTGTACTGTTTTAAGAAATAACATAAGCCGAGCTGTATGAAAAAATATCGATAGTGGAATCGTATGTACGCGCTTTAAGCTGTAGCAAGTTAGGTATGATAGAAAACCAGCATTTACTGCACCGATACGCGATACCGATGTCAGAGCTGACACATTCGTTTTTTACGAGAATATAGATTTGAATTTTATTAGTTTACAATGGATTTTAAACACAATAATCACTGGACATATTAAAAAAAAATTCTTTTACCAATAGAATGCAAGATTGAGTGGCATAGGCTATATTATAACGAAAAAAAAGCAGACAAAACCGTGGTATCCACGAGCGAAGCTGCAGTGATAGAGTACAATTTATTTTAAAAAATAAATTTCGTAAATCATCTTCAATGTAATATATCTTATAACATACAGACACGATCATCTGTTGCTACGGTAAGCAACTTAGGCCCCTTACGCACTAGCGGTTAGCCGCCTAGGCGGTTCGTTTTAGAGCCCAGCCGCCTGAAGCGGTTGCTATAGCGGTTGACCGCTACGGCGGCCAACCGCGATGAAACCGCTTAGGGCGGTTGGAACGCTCGAAAACGTGTTCGCTTTATTAGCGAAGTGGACGCTATCGAAAACAAGATGGCGGCCTGCCGCGAAGCGGGCCGCATCTCTCCACTCAACCGCCGCGGTTGAAAATTCATGGCGGTTAAGTGCCTACAATCAAAGGCGGTTGCATATTAAACTGTAAAAGCGGTGCGCTAGTGCGTTAGGGCCGTTAATGCCTGTGTTATAGGTAACAGACGTTTATACATAGAAATACATATATGAATAAATAAATACAAATATTACACCCCAACGCAGGCGGGAATCGAGTCCGCAACCGGCGGAAGAGAAAGCAGGGCCACTACAAACTGCGCCAACGGCTAGTCTGGTTAGTTTCTTTAATGTGTGCAACAAAGTATTAAGCCAATAAAAGAAAAATATTCAAAAAATATCATTTATTACAATTTATAAATTCAAAACTTACATTATATTATACACATTACTATCATTAAAACTACTACTTATTGAAAAATAATTGAAAAAAAATTATGGATTTTTCACGAAAAAAAAAGAAAAAATGTCAAATACTATTATTAATTACAAAAACAAAGTTATTTATATTTAATTTTAACATCATTTGCACGCAACTATTAACGGCCAGTTTCAATAAACTATCTCTGGAATTTGCAATAGATAGTAGAAGAAAGGAGCACCATCTTATATGAGGATTCAGCTGAAAGTGTCCACTAACAAACCTTAAATTACAGTTCAAAATTCGACCAAAACGGCGCTAACATCACAAACAGTATGATATGACGTGAGCAATTATACAGAACGTAAGTAAGCCGAGTTCGAAAAACATTATAACATATAACATATATAAACTCTACAATAAATTATAATTAAACAACTTTTTCGGATTTTAACGCGATTTATTAAGTTGTTTAGTCCGGGAGGAACTCCCGTGACCGTGGTTGCTGTAAAGGTCCGAGTGATATTCGCGTAAACATTAGAAAAGAATAAGTCTGAGAGATTTTGCAAGTGAATATAAAGTGACAGTTGTGATAAAAATTGTAATTGATCGATTGGTTTAATGGCTTTCAGTTGTGCCAGAGAAGCACGCTTGATTCCACCAATGTCACGTAGAGTGGAGAACACACGTAGGAGATTGATTGATCGGTGCAGTTGAGATAACAGTCTCAATTTAATTTTGAAAACAGGAAAAATAGTTAGAGAGCGAAAGTATTTCTATCCGTATGTACCTACCTCCTTATTGTTTAATTTTTCGCACTATATTTGAAAACTACCCTCGTGCTAGTGTCGTCTCCTATTTAATGACTTTGAACGGACATTTTTTGATATACAAAGATGGTGCTCCCTTGTTCTACACTCATTATACTAACGATAGAACAAAATTGTGTCAAAAATCTACCGTTAGTACGCGAAACCAAAGAGATCGATCACTGAAAACGGCCGTAAATCATTTTAGTATTGAGTAATTTTAAAGTATTAACTTTCAAACTACGCTAAGCCATAGAAGACATTCCTTTATCACTATTTTGATAACATTATTATATAGGTACACGAGATTAATTACAATTTTGCTTAAGATATATCGTTTGATACAAAATTCCACAAATCAAACATACAAAATCACGTTTTGTTCAGTGGTTCGAACGCACGCATACACTTTCACTTAAAACCTAAAATTCAACAATTTTGGTACAAATATCTAAATAGACGTATTAAGACGAAAATATACATACATTTTGGCAAATATTTTCACTAACCTATACCTTATCCGGCCAAATTCTTATTTAGTACATTCAAAATAGCTTAAAACAAAAAATATGATAAAATTTTGTACATTTTTCTAATCATTTTAATACGCCTTTACAATTATTCTTAGGAACAATGAATTATTATATCAATTGAGAACTAGCCTAAGAGCCTGTTTCACCGGTGGTTTACAGGACCGGATTTAAAGGTCGCAGCAACAAGAGTGGAGGCCCCTTGGCTCCAAATTATTTTCCAAATATAAAGGACAAATTTTTTTTTAAAGGTAAAACGAGAAAAAAGTATGAAAGGAAAAGTTGTTTACTAGTATTTACTAGCTTGAATTTGATTTTTTTTCCGAAGTCTCTTTTGTGGACGCCCCGGGGCCGTAGCCCCGGTTGCCCTCTTCTAAATGCGGCCCTGGTGGTTTATAGTTTTCCTGAACATAAGTTACTGACAGGCTTTACCTTTTTCACCTCAATATATTATACCTTTAACATTAAAAGTTGCAAATAGAAATATCTAAAATAAATTTAAATCCAATTGTGTAAAAGAATAATATATCAATCTCTTACCTGTAAGATACCGTTATACGTTAGATAGCTTTAACGGGAACCGGAGAAACGGGCCTTAAATATATGAAAAATACCAAAATACCTTCAAGAAATAATTTTCAAAACTTGTCATTTCAAAATTTCAACTTTATTTTTGTACTTTTCAAAAGCTTCTACTAAAGATTGGATTTGTTCAAATGTAAATTACTTAAGCATAATTTCAAGTTTGTTCCTAATTTAATGAACAGTTCATTACAAATGAGTTTATTTTCAAATGTTGCCGTAGGAATTAAGAAAAAGTCGACTTGATTAGCTTTGAAAAATATCTAACGATTTTTTGTTTAATTCTGATTATATTATTATTATTTTTGATTTTAGAAATATTGTTTATAAAAATGAAAATTATTGCTAATAACATGATGTAGACATGTTTCAAATCTAATAAATTCTTTATTGCAAATTTTTTGACTGAATATATATTTTTTTTAATTTTCAACAAATCTCGTCAATAATGAACGCAACTAAACAAAACAAAATTTCACATTATACCTGTGAAACAGTTCTAATCATTGATTTACGAAAGATTACGATTCTTAGCTTTTAATAGTTTGACGGTGAGATGATATCGGGGAGCTTGATGTAGAGTCAAGACATAGCTCTGAGGCCTGCTCGGCTATGTCCGTGGTTATCTGTTAGAATATCATAAATGAGAAATAAGAAATATCTTATACTATATACTTAATATGACTGGGAAAGTACCTCGACATTACAGAAGACCACAGCAAAATACTGTTTTCAAGCAGTGTCGTGTTCCTGTGGTGAGTAAGGTGGCAAGAGCTCCTGGGGGAGAGGTAGGGGGGGGGTAGGGTCGGCAACGCGCTTGCGATGCTTCTGGTGTTGCAGATGTCTATAGGCTACGGTAATCGCTTACCATCAAACACACCGTACACTTGTTTACCGACCTAGTCTTATATAGAAACATAAGATATAAATACATACATATAAATATGCATATAGTATTATACCTTTGCCGCTGCTCTAGCCGCACAATCTGGAGGTAGTCTCAGCTGCGCCAGCAGCGCTGCTAGATGAGGAGGGGGCTCGCCCCCGGCCAGGGCGAGCTGTACTAGCCTAGCGCCCATCTCCGCTCTAGCCGCACACTGACGGGGGGACCTGAAATTGAGAGGGGAAGTTAGTGCTGAAAGAAAGTAAAATTAAAAATTTTAAAAACCTCCCGACACAAGAAGTAAAGTCTAAAAACTAACAAATAATATTCTAAACCAATTATAATTATTATCGTCACATATATTATTAATTTCAAATATTTTTATTTTCCAAGCATCGTCACGTCAGGGGACCGCTAAAGATTATAAAGTTAATTCCAACAAACAGCTAATTAATTATTACGAATTACATGAAGGTACGAGCGATCTTAAGTTTCATAAATAGTCTACGCTCTACGTAATGACAACACTTGTTTTTCTCACTTAGCGGTCCCTTGAACCCTTTGAACCGATTTGGTTAAAATTTTGTACGTATATTTCTATGGGTTCATGGATGGTTTGAATAAACGATTGGACCCGGTAGGTGGCTCTGCTATGGGTATATCAGCAATCAAATTTGATAGCTGTATTCCAGGCAGGACAATGTCTGCCGGGTCACCTAGTAGTAGTATAGATCGACACCAGCAATTTATACTAAGCTAACTCTTAAAAGTGAACTTTACAATAGAGGCTTATAAAAGGGAAAAACGTGATATAACTTTAATATTAATTAAGAAACTTATTTGAAATTTGGTATCTTTAATAGTTAATTTATTCATTGCAATTTCACAATTTTTTTTTATTACATATAAAAACACATTTTATCAAGTTCGCATTAAAAAACAAACTTATCGAAAAATCGAATTGGCGTAGTATAAATTGTTGGTGTCGAGATGTAATAAGGAAATGACTAAATACTGAGACATGTGTACACTGACCCGGCGGAGAGACCTCGTAGCGCTCTCGCGGCGGCCGCTAGGGCAGGCCGGAGCGCCTCCAGGCGCGCCGATAGGGCTCCGCCCGGGGACCCCGTCGCAGACCGGACCAGGCCGCGGATCTGGAACGAGTCATTTCATATGACACTTTGAAATGAGTTATAAGATGATCTACATGTTTTACCCAATTTTTGATTACGACTGATCTCTATCTATGTCTAGTAAAACATAGTATACACAACTAGCTCGTTGGCGTAATTTGCAATGACACTGCTTTTTGTTCCAGAGTTAAAAGTTTAATTATCGCTCGTGTCAGGGTAGAGTACGTGTATATACGATTCGATATGACTCAGCCAGTAAAATTTCACTGCTAGGCATAGAATTCTCCATGTAGAAGACGGATCGAAGCTTAATCCACCACGCTGCTCCACTGTGGGATGGCGGGTATATTACTATGAGTAACAATCACTTTCAGGTTTAAATGCTAACAACCGAGACTAACAGCTTAACGTTTCCTACGAGGCACGGTGGAAAGGCCCACAAGGGCAGACGACCAAACAGGAACCAATTCTTACAATTTTACTTACACCTACAGTATAATATTTAACTTATTTGTGCTAATTGCACAACCAGTTACAGGTATACTCCACATGCTTTTTATATTATGTATACATAAGAAAATTTCTTACAAACTAAAGTATGTGCTAAACACCAAGACTAAAAATCAAAAAAAAAAAAATATAATAATAATAATAACAATAACCAATTCCCAAATAAAAAGTTTTCTTTTTGTACAACTAGGTCGGCAGACAAGCGTACAGCTCACCTGATGGTAAGAGATTACCGTAGCTTATAGACGCCTGTACAACAGAAGCATCGCAAGCGCGTTGCCGACCCAATCCCCAATCCCCCAGGAGCTCTGGTCACCTTACTCACACAGGAACACAACACTGCTTGAAAGCTGTATTATTTAGCTGTGATCTTCTGTAAGGTCGAGGTACAACCCCAGTAAGGTTTGCTGTCAAGTGTGTCAGGTGTTGTGGTCAGCCGTAAGAAGTGCAGTACGTACCTCGTCACAAACCCTCAAATAGTGGTAGAGAGCTTGCCCACCATTCTCCCAGCCGCTGACCTCGTGTCTATCGGCCGCTGCACTCATTTTCTCCAATATGCCCTTTATGCTTTGGAGATTGTCTAGAAAAGAACGGAAATTTAATTTATTAGGAAATATGGTGACAGTCAATTTTAGACTCCCTTTTTATATCGCTCCTCTCTATAAATGTTAAGTAGCACGGAAGTGGACGTCCAATAATCACTGCCAGACTGAAGTCTGTAATATCCCACAGCTGGGCCTATAGGCCTCTTTCTCACACTCAGTGAAAAGTTTTACAGTATAATACAGCGTGAGTCGAAGGAAAGATAGTTTAAGTAAAAACACATTGTTAGATATTACTCGAAAAGTGCTTGTAACATCTTAATTACATTTAAATGGGACCACATGACACGCAACACTTTTTGATTAAAAAGAATCATCAAAATCATAAATAACAAACATAAACAACATACATAAATAATTGTGTTTGCTCGCAAAGAAAAAAAAAAACGACTTCAATTACATCGACGAGTAATACAACGTAGATCGACGAAAAAATAGTCAAGTAACTACGCGTTATCAACAATTACTCAAAAAGTAGTTATCAGATCTCAATAAAATTTATATGTGACCACATGACAAACATCAGCTTTCGATTAAATTAAAAATTATTAAAATCGGTACACCCAGTAAAAAGTTATTGCGGATTTTCAAGAGTTTCCCTCGATTTCTCTAGGATCCCATCATCAGATCCTGGTTTCCTTATCATGGTACTAAACTAGGGTTATCTTCTTTCCAACAAAAAAAGAATAATCAAAATCAGTACATCCAGTAGAAAGTTATGCGGTATAATACAACGTAGGTCGACGAAAAAAGCGTCAAGTAAAAATGCATTATTAGATGTAACTCGAAAAGTAGTTGTTAGATCTCAAATAAATTTAAATGGGACCAATTGACACACACCACCTTTCGATTAAAAAAAAAATTGTCGAAATTGGTCCACACGGTCAAAAGTTCTGAGGTAACATACATAAAAAAAAAATACAGTCGAATCGAGAACGTCCTCCTTTTTTGGAAGTCGGTTAAAAAATACAGTCGAATTGAGAATCTCCTCTTTGTTTGAAAATCGGTTAACAAAGTACTCACCAGCCAATACAGCATCAGGTAACAGTTCGTCTATAAGAACCCTGTGCGCAGCGTTCCACTGCTCCGCTCCCACCAGGTACTCCACTTCTAGGGACGGCTTGTGCTGTAACAAATATAAGTAAATCTTTATATATATATATATACGAGGGCGGGGTGAAAAGTTTCCGGCCTGATAAATAAAAACAACTTTTTTCGGTTTTTTTTTCGCTTTATATTTTAAAATAATCTCTATCAAGATTAATAAATTTTTCATAACAGTGCTCTAATGCAGTGATACCACTTTTATAGTCTGATTTATCAAGTCCCTCAAAATACTCATATGCAGCACCGATGACTTCCTCGTTGCTCTCAAATTTTTTATCTCCAAGCCACTTTATAAGGTTAGGAAACAGATACTAGTCGCTGGGGGCTAAATCTGGCGAATATGGTGGTTGGGAGAACAATGCGAACTTCAATTCGTTGATTTTAGCCATCGCAAAGACTGACGAATGGGCAGGTGCGTTGTCATGGTGAAACAAGATTTTTTTTCGCCAAGTTTGGTCGTTTATTTTTCACTGCGTCCTTTAAACGTTGCAATAAATGTGCGTAGTATTGACCATTGATAGTTTTTCCCTCCTCTAGATAATCAATGAAGGAAATTCCTTTTGTATCCCAAAAAATAGTTGCCATAACCTTATTCGCTGATGAAACTGTCTTTGCCTTCTTTCAGGTTGGTTCACCTGGTCCAATCCATCGTTTTGACTGTTGTTTATTTTCAGGAGTGTAGTGGTGAATCCAAGTTATAAATTGACATAAAAATTTGCTGGGGTTGCGCTTGTACAGCGCCAAATTTTTGATTGAAACAGTTTTTCGGGTCAACTTTTGATCGACCGCTAGCCAACGCGGCAGCCACCTAAAACAGAGCTTCCCCATGCTCAAATGTTCATGTAAAATATTGCATACACGTTCAATTGATATCCTAGTATCATCGGCTATCTCACTTACTTTAATATGCGGTTCTCCATTACCATTTTATGAATTTTTTCAATCATTTCGAGAATCGTGACCTCAAAGGGGCGTCTTGAATGTGGTTCGTCAGAAGTACTCGTTTGACCTTTCTTAAATTCAGAAACCTACTGTTTCACTATTGAATATGACGGTGAAGAGCCTTTCAGTGTGGAATCCAGCGATTCTTTAATTTGAAATGGTGTTAGGCCTTTTAAATAGAAGTATTTGATGACCTTCCGCTTCTCTGATTTTACCATTTTCACGTAAGCAATCGAGGTGTCTTGTTCAAGCGCCTCTCAAATGTATACTATCAGAGCCATCGACCCGAAAATTTATATAAATGCTAGTGAGATATAGTACTATAGAATACAAACCAAAAATTAGACCTGCTAGCGCGATCTCTAGGTCAGGCCGGAAACTTTTCACCCCGCCCTGGTATAGATTTCTTCTGCGCGTGTGTTTGTCACTGAACTCCTCCTAAACGGCTAAAATTTTGTACGTATTTTCTATGGATTCATGGATGGCACAATCGGACTCGGTAGGTGGCGTTGCTCTGAGTATGTTAGTCACCAAATTTTGTAGCTGCTATTTCGGGCAGGACGACGTCTGCCGGGACCGCTAGTAATTTTGAGATGTGCGGGGGTCGGAAAATCATATATTCAAAAGGCAAGGATTTTTTAAGTAAAACTTTCATTCCATCGCCCCAAAGCTTTTCCTTGGTCTAAAGCACACTCGTTTTTTTATATTGATTATATTTAGTATTTATTTAATACAATAGAAATGTATCAAATTACAAACACTCTGTTATCCGATACACTCATAATTTTGACATTAAAACACAATGGACAAGACCGGAAACCACAATCCCTGAATAAAACCAGATTGACTGCAAACCAAACCTGAGATAATTATCCTACACTTACCTCATACTTAGCCCGATGCGCCTGGGCAACCAGCAACCATTTCTCCGGGATCCGCAGCCTCCTCACCAGCTGCAACCGTTCCTTCATCTCCGGGGTGTCGACTTGAGCTGGTGCATGCCGAGATAGTAGCTCACGGATGAGGTGCCCTCGACTGGAAAGTAAATTATTTCTTTATAAAGAGTAACTGCAGAGTCTTGCTGATTTTTCTCTGCAGAATCTACATTCCGAATAGTTGGTAGTTCATTTATTTAAACAAAAATAATTTTACACTTGTACAATATCCAACTTACGAGTGCTTTTAAAGAGCGTTTGAACAAAGTAATTTTCGATATTAATTTTAATATATTAATCTAACTAGTCCATCGACCAGCAAATATTCCTGGAAATCATTTCATTATATTTGATTTAGCAATCATATACTTCAAAATAATAACAAAAAAAAGTGTGCGTATCAGCTCCGACGCACGATTGGAGTGTACTCCTTCAGATCGACTACTATTCTAAAAAAAAGATTAATACCATATCAAATGGTAAATAAACAAATCAAATAACGCCGTCTACTGAATGTCGTTATTTAGAATACGTCGTCGTCTATCTGCGCTAGATGGCGTTACTAAAAACGTAACGAGGTCATTCATTCGGTACATTTTACTCCTCAAATTTTATTCATACCGGGGTCCTTATATGAAAATCCCAGCAGAATTTACTCCTGTATCGGGAGTCCGGAAACACACACAATACACAAGCAGAAACTTCCATAAAATGTGCACACCAGTGTGCGGTGATCGAACCAGCGACAGCTAGCGTAACAGTCTTAAACCAGTGCCGTGACCGCTGTGCTAAAGCGTCGTCAATCAAAAAAAATGTTCATTACAAACTTCGTTAATTATAATTGATGGCTCCTAAGTATACTGAGTCAACTGACAACTTTCGACTATTTCATTTTTTTAAGATATTAATAACATTTACTTCATTTCCTATCTACCTATGTAACAAAAAAATAAAGTTATTAGAAGTAGAGTTGACTCAGTATACTTAGGAGCCATCGATATGGTAATTTGGTTTTGGCAGTAATTCAGAGCAAGGCAAGCAATGTAGTGTTCCTGTGGCAAGGTGACCAGGCTCCCGGTTCACCCCGCCGCCTTCAGCTGCTCAGTACGGGGGGGGGGGTACTCACGCCTGCCTGTGGTGAGTAAGGTGACCAAGGGGCGTCCAGCGCCTCCAGCTGCTTAGTACAGGGGGGGGGGTACTCACGCCTGGGGCTTCGGCAGGTAGGTGAGCGCCTGAAGCGCCAGCGGCCAGCGCCCCGCCGCCTCCAGCTGTTCCGCGGCGCCCCGCAGAGCGCCCTCTGCTGGCGCCCCCAGCCACAGCGACAGCGGGAAGCTGGAGGAGGACGATTGATTCATTTCCAATTCTATTATACAATATATATTCTTTACTAGCTGACCCGGCGAACTTCGTATCGCCTAACACAAACTTTATCGTATGGTATTAAAGTTCAAATTGACTTTTAAGTATTATCACAAATCTTTTGTATGGGAGTATAAAAAAGTGTTGTTTTTAGACTTTTTCAGGAAATTTAAATTTTTTTTTTTTTAGAATTTTTCTCTCCGTAAGAACCATCCTCGTACTTCAAGGAATATTTTAAAAAAAGAATTAGCGAAACCGGTTTAACCGTTCTCGAGGTTTGCGCTTAGCAACACATTCAGCGACTCATTTTTATATTATAGATTGCACTTTAAAAAAAAATTACAGTTATTTGTATACAAATTTAGTTAGCAACGGTGGACTTATCTCTAGGAGAGATCTCTTCCAGCCGACCTGCGGTAGTGGAACTAATGTTACATAGCAGGCTAAGAAAGTGCAGTACTGTAGACATCATACAGATTCTTGAAAATAAAAACCTAATTAAATAATATTCATAACATCATGCAATATACATATACATACTATATATAATATACTATCATACACACCACTACTTATAATATACAATAAGCCTTATTTACTTCAACAAACATTTTTAACAAGTGGTATCAATTAAATTATTACTCTATAGGTAAGTAAGTGCTCTTCTTCACAAATTCTAATAATTATAAATCATTACATAGTATAAAATAAAGTCGCTTCCCTCTGTCTGCATGCTTAGGTCTTTAAAACTACGCAACTGATTTTGATGCGGTTTTCTTTAGTAAATAGAGTGAATTCAGATGTAGGTTTGATACATGCTTATGTATGATACATGCTTAATGTGTACAGTAAAGGAACACTGAGAGTTTCAGAGGTTTTTAATATGATGTCATAAATAAACATATTTTTTTACGCTTACATATACAGGGTGACTGGTGAATTACTATCAATATTTACAGAGGATACTCGGTACATGATTCTCATTCGAATTATGTAAAAAAAATAGGTACTTAATTTTTGACAAAATTCCCACACATTTCAATTTAAATAAATGAAATGTAGACACATTAATTTTCAGCCATAATGGCGGCGCGTGCGGCCTTGGCCTTGTACTGTGCCGCTTGCCGCCGCCCGCCGCAACCCCCGCCAATTCTAATTCCCCCCTAAATTCGATTAGTAGGTCACTAATATGTACGATTTTTATTTTTGTGTTACCCACAATTAGGAATTATGTGAATTCAATATTCAAAAATGTTTAGTAGGTCACTAGGTCAGTTGGGCGAGCGCCGCCATAAGGTTTGTACGCCGAAGTATGTCCATCTTCCCGCGCGCGCGCCTAGTGATCGATCTTACGCGTATACCTAATAATATGTCTCGTGTGAATGTGACCTGTCATAAGTAATTAGGTATGGCTTATCAATACACAAATGGGGGAGTCCCCAAGTGTTTGTAGCTACGTCCTCGTCGTCTCCCCTGGACCCTGTCCTGACCCCGGTAACGCAGGTGGC
Source organism: Melitaea cinxia (assembly GCF_905220565.1). Classification (NCBI taxonomy): domain Eukaryota; kingdom Metazoa; phylum Arthropoda; class Insecta; order Lepidoptera; family Nymphalidae; genus Melitaea; species Melitaea cinxia. The sequence goes on along the minus strand of NC_059418.1, from coordinate 7,227,054 downwards.
AGGCAGGTGACTGAATGCTATAGGCTATACTTGGTTGTGGATTATTTTGTCTCTGTGACTGCGATTGTTAAACGATGCTTCCTCTACGCGAGAGCAGAGGTGGAGTTGCCAAGGGCTCTTCTCAGGGCCAACCAAACGGCCCTTCTCAGGGCCAATCCAACGGCCCTTCTCAGGGCCAATCCAACGGCCCTTTTCAGGGCCAACCCAAAGGCCCTTCTCAGGGCCAACCCAAAGGCCCTTCTCAGGGCCAAGCAGAAGGCGGTATCGAAGTTCTGGAAGATATTTCCATCACCTCGTTGTCTGAGTCGGAGCTGGGGCGAAAGCGCCTTTACTCAGGGGGTTCTGAAAACTCTGGCACGGAGACAGGGACGGGAGCGACCGCGGGGAGTAGAACCCGTCCAGTGGCCAAAAGGGGCAAGGCACCCACACTCAGGGGCGCCAGAGCAGCTCTGAGAGAGCGCGTGGAGAGAGACCGGGAGGAAGAGTTTGAGGCGGCACTCGATAAGAGAGTATTTAGGAAGGAGCAGGGTGTGGGGGGTCATATGGAGGAGACCCCCATCGAGATAGACAATATCGAGGAACGGGGGGCCGAGGAGCTCAGGGTGGCCTCTGAGGCCAACCTTAACTTAATCCTCGGCTTGACTGGGAAGTCAGTCAACCTCAAGGGTGGTTACGCTGCCAAAATCAGAAGGGCCGCCGGTTCCATTAGGGAGGTGCTGGAATCCCTAGTGGTCCGCACCGAGACGGACGAAGTGCGAAGGCTGAGGGCGGACAATTGTCGACTCGCGCGGGAGCTGGAGTTGTGCCGTGAGGAGATACGCGCTTACAAACGGGAGTTCGAGGATAGCCGCAAAAAGGTGGCTGAATCCATGAGCAGAAAGGAGTCTGCCGACCTAATGCAGGATATAGCGATTATGGTCGGCAACATTGTGGATGACCGCATGGCGGCTCTTCAGCTCCCTGCTGGCCCTCCTTGCGGCACCCCAATGGCTAGGGACAGCAGACCACTGGCACGAGCCACAAGGGCCACCAGTGCGAACAAAAACCGAATGACGGCGGCCTCTAGCGCTAGCGTGGGTGCCCAATTAGACTCGGAGGAGCCCCCCACCCTTCCCCTAGCATCGAGCAAGGGAAAGGGGAAGGGAAAAGGCAAAGGAAAGGGAAAGGGAAAGGTTAAGGAGGTGGAGTGGACTGCGTTCGGTCCCTCCACCTCAAAGCAAGCGGCCACTCAACGGAAGGAGGGAGAGGTGGCCATACCCCGTGAGGAGTCGAGGACAAGCTGGACGGAAGTCGTCCGCCGAAAATCGGCGGCGAACAAACGGACAGCTTCAGCGCCGCCGGCGAAAAATCCGGCGACAAAAAAAACGGCGGCCTCAACGCCGCCGGCCAAGAAGGAGACCCCGAAGCCTAGGCTGGCGCTCCCTCGCTCTGCGGCCGTAATTATTAAGTTACGGCCGGAGGCAGTAGCCAGGGGGGCCACGTACGGGTCGACATTGCTCAAGGCCGAGAGCAATATCGACATCAACGAGCTGGGAATAGGCCCGCTTCGAATTCGCCAGTCGGCGACCGGGGCACGACTCATCGAGGTGACCGGCTCCACGTGTGGGGAGAAGGCCGATGCCCTCGCCGCTCGTCTAAAGGAGGCCTTGGCTGAGGAGGTGGAGGTGCTCCGGCCTGAGAAGCGGGCAGAGATGCGAATCTCAGGCCTGAGCGACGCGGTCACGGCGGAGCGCTTGGCTACTGCGGTGGCGAAGGAGGGGGGCTGTTCTCCGGGACAAGTCCACGTGAGAAACATCCGCGTAGGGCAAATGGGCTCGGGGACAGCCCACATTGAAGTTCCGGCAGCAGTAGGGAAAAAACTGCTGCAAGCCGGGAAAATAGCGGTAGGTTGGAGCAGGGGGGTCGTCCACCTCCTGCAGGCGCGTCCCAGGCACTGCTTCCGTTGTTTGGGACTAGGGCACGTCGGTGCCACGTGCCCAGCAGGCACTGACCGCAGCACACTGTGCTATCGCTGCGGTCAGGCTGGTCACAAAGCCGCCGGGTGCTCGGCCGCCGCTCGTTGCGCGGTGTGCGCGGATGCTGGCAGGCCGGCGGGCCACGTGATGGGGGGCATGGCGTGCAAGCCCCCATTAACTCGCGGGAAGTTCCCCTCGCAGACATCCCAAGGGGGGAACCAAGTGGTGACAGCAGACGCTGAGATGGCCGAATAATGTCCGGGCATCTCAACGTCCTCCAGGCGAACGTCAACCACTGCGCTGGGGCCCAGGACCTTTTCTTGCAGTCCATGGCGGAGTGGTGTGTTGACGTCGCAATCGTCGCCGAACCATATGCCGTGCCTTCTTACCCACACTGGGCGGGAGACACCGAGGGCTTGGTGGCGATCGTGGTGAAGCCTGGAGCTGGACCCCCCCTTGTCATCAAGGCGAGAGAACATGGGTATGTGGCTGCGGTTCGGGGGGAGGTGACTTTCGTCGGAGTCTACTTCTCCCCGAATCGTGACCTGGCGGCCCTGGAACGGTTTCTCGACGTTCTGGGGCCGCTGGTGGGGCAGCTAGCTCCCCTTCAGGTTTTCGTAGCCGGCGACCTCAATGCCAAGTCCACGGCTTGGGGAAATCCGGTCACGAACTCAAAAGGGAGGGAGGTGGAGGAGTGGGCGCTTGCTGCCGGACTATCCCTGCTTAATGTGGGGGCAGTCCAGACGTGCGTGCGTTGGTCGGGAGGTTCCGTGGTAGACGTCACGTTTGCCACGCCAGCCATCGCACGCAGAGTGGAGGGGTGGAGGGTGGAAACGGAGGTGGAGACTCTCTCGGACCATCGATACATAAGGTTCGAGGTGTCTCCAGCTCCCGTCCGTCCGGCGTCATCGTCGTCGTCAACGTTGTCCAGGGGGTGTAGCCAGTTTCCACGTTGGGCACTCTCCAAGCTCAACCGGGAACTGGCAGAGGAGGCCGCAATCGTTGGCCGCTGGAGTCTCCCGCCATTGCTGGAGTTTGGGGTGGATGAGGCGGCTAACCGGCTCTGCGACACATTTACCGCTGTCTGCAGAGCGGCCATGCCGCTCGCGAAGCGTCTACCCCACGCGTAACGGCTGCCTTGCGCCCGGTCCTTGAGCGGTGGATGCGCCGTAAGCGCAAACCCCTCACCTTCCGTCTGACGCAGGTTCTCACCGGGCACGGCTGCTTTGGTGAATACTTGTGTCGGACGGCCCAAAGGGAGCCGACGACTGAATGTCACGATTGTGGCGCGGCGGTGGACTCTGCCCAGCACACCCTCGAGGTGTGCCCGAGATGGGCGGCGCTACGTCGCGATCTGACGACAGTCCTCGGAGGGGACTTGTCACTGCCGAGCGTTATCACCGCGATGCTCGGTGACGACGAGTCCTGGAAGGCGATGGTCTCCTTCTGCGAGACAGTAATGTCCCAGAAGGAGAACGACGAGCGGATGAGAGAGGGGGCCGCCGACGAGGCCTCCGTCCGCAGGCGACGAACGGGGGTGCGTAGGAGGCGCTACTTAATGCGTTTCCAGTAACGCCCCTGTGCCCATGTCGGGCCGGGATGGGAACCCGGTCCTGCTAGACATGGCGTCGTCGGGATTGTTCAAAGGTGAGCCGGACAGTCCCATGGAGGAGAAGTCTGGTCTTTTCGCCAAGGCCAGCCTGTCGCTGGAGGGATCCTGTTGCCTGCAGATCCGGGACTCTCCAATTAAAGCGGCTGAAGGCTCCCGCAGGGGTTTTGGTCGGTAGTGCACCCCCAAGTGCTAAGCCGACATACGGTCTAGGAATGCCTACCCGGGCATCCTGGATATCACCCGTAAATGGGTTACCCTGCGATATCAAAAAAAAAAAAAAAAAAAAAAAAAAAAAAAAAAAAAAAAAAAAAAAAAAAAAAAAAAAAAAAAAAAAAAAAAAAAAACAATACACAAATGCAGAGTACTTAAAAGTGACCCGTTCGTGTTATATCGTGTAAAAGACAATAAGTATGGTTCATTTATTACGTAAGAAGATTTAGGGGGAGAGGGGGTCGATCAAGTCTTTAGTCTCGATAGTTCTTAGGTAAAATTACAAAAATGCGCCAAGTGAAAATACCTTGAAAAATCGCGGGCAACCGCGCGAGTGCTGAGCTTAAGCGTAAGCGATATCCATTTCCATGGCAACGAACCCGCACCGCGGCTAGTGATCACTTGCTTTCGTAAACAACATTCGTTATTTCGTTGATAAATTTTAATATTGTAGTTGAATAATAATTGGATTATTGAAGTGTGTGAATAGTTTCTTTTATTTGTTATTTTTTTTTTTTTTTGTTAAGCCTCTGGACTGAAAATCTTATGTCAGTAAAGATCATAATTAAAAGCAAAGTTTATTACCACCAAAAAATAAAAATTATTAGTACCTACCTAAAGTACAAATAAAAATAAACATTGAAACAAACCAAACGTGTATTCATTTTTTCGTTTAGATTCTTACGTAATAAATTAATATTTATCAAATTATCAGGGGGAATATTTATCAAGGGGAAGGGGTCGGCCTAATCTTATTTTGGTATTTTTGCCTGTCCTAAGCTAAAATTAAAGTATGAAGGGGGACTGGATTATACTGGTTTATCAAAAGTAGCCTGCTACCCTGTTAACACTTGGCGGTGTTTGGACGTAGGTAAACGACCGCGCGATAACTAAATGTATCTCTATACCTACACACCTGCTTTGTGACGACTGCACAGCTAGGGCGTCCAGACGACGCGTAATTAGCGAGATAACTGTTGGTTAACTTTACTTAGAAGTTTATGAATATTTATTTTATATGTAATTTTTTTTTCGTCATATATGATCCTCAAATAACACGTCCTCAAATATTGATAGTAATTCACCAGTCATCCTGTATATCAGCATTGCACCTGTGTGAAAATGAAATATCACAACATTCCTTCTGAAATCGTTTTATCTCTTTTAATTTAAACTCTAATGACAGCCAGCCAGGCGTGGCATAATTTAACTAATGAGATTCTATAGGAATTTCTTTATATAGGTATATGTTTCTTCTGTGCGTGTGTTTGTCACTGAACTCTTGTAGCTGAACCGATTTGATTCGAATTTTATACATATATTTATATGGGTTGATGGATGGTTAGGAGAATTCGCCCCGGTAGGTGGCACTGCAAACGCTATTCTGCCATAATAAGAAAAGTGTATTTCATCCAGGTGTATAAAAAATAGCCCATGAACTCAGGCCTACCAAATTAATATACGCAAAAAATTGAATAAAAATCGGCTAAGTCTTTTTGAAAGAGTTTATGCATTACTTATAATAAATACTCGATCTTACCTCAGGCTACAGTCGAAGGGATCTGACGAATAGGTCGCAGGGCTGATCTTAGGGGGAGTGTTGAAGGCCCTCGCCCGGATCAACTCGTAGCGGAGATCCAGCACACGTCGAGTCTTACCGTTCTGTGCCAACAATCAAATTCAAAAATCAAAAATTACTTCATTAAAATGGACCTCGAGCACCCTTTAATCATCACTACTTAAAAAATAAAAATTAAGTTTATCTCAAATTACATCTCAAGCAGCAGTGTAGCACCCCAGCCCCGCCACAGCTGGCGTCTTTCTCCGTGTAGTAGGAGAAGGATTAGAGCTTAATCAACCACAGTGCTCCACTGTGGGTTAGCGGAAATTCATACTGTGAGTAGCGATCGCAATCGGGTATTTATGAAAAACGGGACCGACGACTTAACATGCTCTCCGAGGCACGGTGTGGAGACCTACAAGGCAAACATCCAATTCGAACTCGCTATTAGAGCATACTTTTATTAATACTAATACTAGCAGCGTCACTCTGTTTCACCCGCATAATTACGATCCCGTGGGAATCTCGAGATAAAAGGTGTTATTCTAGATCTCTAGCTATCTACATACCGAGTCTCATTAAAATCGGTCCAGTAGTTTTAGCGTGAAAGAGTAAGAATTATACTAATATAGTAGGATCTCATTTGTTGTATGTTTTTTATTGTGAAAACTTCAAAGCGACTGATACTCATGATAGGGAAAGCTATCCATCCACAAACCGAAAAAGAATTAACCAATTTAGTGCCAGTGACGTAGCGAGCTAACTCGCGCCCGGGCCACATTTTAGCGCCCCCCCCCCTCGCGAATAAAATATATGTCAGTCGGAGACGCAGGTTCGATCCCCGCTGGAACAGTCAATTTTTGATATCATATTCAAAAATGTTTAGATTTCCTAATGTGGGTAACACAAAAATAAAATCGTACATATTAAAATAGAATGGTGTCGTCTCCTGTCAAAAATTTTCATTATAATACGAAACTATGAATAGTTACGGATTTCTGTAAAGAACTCACTGTAGACGGCGTCACGGTTTGCTTTTTTTTTTTTTTTTTTTTTTTTTTGTCTTTAGGTGGGCAAACAAGCGTACGGCTCACCTGATGGTAAGCGATTACCGTAGCTTATAGACACCTGCAACACCAGAAGCATCGCAAGCGCGTTGCCGACCCAATCCCCAATCCCCCCAGGAGCTCTGCTTAAACCGAATATAAAAATCATCATATCAAAAATTTCGATCTAGCGGGTGTACCCGCTCGTTCAGAAGTTTATAAACAGGGACACATTGGGTCGTTTCATTTTCATTTCTATATATAACAAACAACACATACTAACCGTGCTAGTGACATATTGATCGACGTAAGGCGGAGTAGGAAACTGCATTCCCATCTCATCGTCCGGGATGCTGTAGAGATCACCCTCTCCGTCCGGGGTGAAGTAACCCTCGTAGGTGCGGACTATCTGCTCCAGCGTAGGTATTTGTGGGCAGAGGTAGCTGAAAATTTAAATTTTTATATGATTAACTTGAACCGATGGTGCAATATCTATATTAACACTAGCTGACCCCGCAAACGTTTCTTTGCCATATATGTTATTAACCCGCTTAATCCCCCCCTCCCCTTATAACTTAGGGATATGAAAAATAAATGTCGGCCGATACTCAGACCTACCCGATATGCCCACAAAATTTTATTAAAATCGGTCAAGCCGTTTCGGAGTAGTTCAATGTTTAACACCATGACACGAGAATTTTATATATTAGAAGATTATAAACTTAAAGACTACTTGTTTTAACACGCTAATCTGGAGGATTACTGGCTTGAACTGAAAAACTGTTTTATACGTGATAGTAGGCAAACAAGCGTACGGCTCCCTGATGGTAAGTGGTCACTGTAGCTTATCCCTAATCCTCCAAGCAGCTCTCTTACTCACCATCGGAATACAACACTGCTTGAAAGCAATATTATTTAGCTGTGATCTTCTAATACTTCTTGCACTGTTTGCCTCACTATATGAAACACTTACTCATGACCACGGGTTGACTGGAAGAAATCTCTTTCAGAGATAAGTCCACCTTTGCCATAAACCTTACTATTATTTTATGTTTTATATGTATTTTTGAGTGCAATAAAGTATTTATATAAGGTCAAGGTAATTCCCCAGATTGGCTGCTCCAGATTCTGAGCAGAACGTTCCCTGCTGTGCCCTACCTCAGTTGAAGTTGTTAAAATACTCACCGAGCCGTAACATTGAACGCTCGTAACCAGTCGAGTTGCTGCAAGTGATCCGGAGGGCGAAGACCTGCCAACGCGTGTAGGGCTGCGAGGCGGCTGCTGGAGATCAGGTTCAGGGCTCCGCACTGCTGCCAGACGCGGAGCTGACGAGCTATCAGGGACTTGAAGGCGAGGTCATCTGTGAATTTAGTTAATGTTTTAATCGGCTATGATAGAAAACAGTAATTATAATTGTGTTCATCAGATCTCGATCAAATTTTAAATAAGAGCAAAAGTATCAGCTTTGATTAAAACAAAAATCGTCAAAATCGGTACACCAATTGAAAAAATATGCGATATTATACAATGTAGGTACAAAAAAAATTGTCAAGAAAATACGTGTTAGTCAGATTAGTCATTTAGTATTTGTCAGACCTCAATTAAATTTAAATGGGACCACATGACACGCACCACCTTTAGATAAAAAAAAAAACTACAATCGAATTGGACCCCCCTATTTTTTTGAAGTCAGTTAAAATCATAACACAGACTCTCATAACCAATAAATAGACAATCATAAAGCACTCTTTTTTTTTTTGGGCCAAGTAAAATGACATTTTTAGAATATTATATTGAAATACAAGTATAAAACTTATTTAAACTTGATAAAATTAAACACCGCGATAAAAATGTGCACACATTAATTAAGATTGCAAAGTTTTTGTTATAATACTTTTTTGTGCAGTTAAAATAAATACACGTGATGAGATAATTAGATTATTAACCCCCCCCCCCACTCTTGGTGATATTTCGTGATGATATTCCGAAACCCGCAAGCACTCTCGACCCTCACCCCTTAATTAAGAGTAAGTTCCATAAACTGTCAACAGCAAGCAAGCCTCACCGTTCTGAGCCAGCAGCGTTGCCATGTAAAGGTCCCCATTCTCCTTGGCCAGGGTACACGCCTGGAGAATACGGCCACCAGCTATTAGAGACCACACCCTGCTGCTGTGACCGTCGGTTTCTGGAAAAATACATGTATATAAATACAATACGATATAAGTAGTATTTATGGCACACCAAAGTACAGAGTGACAACATTTACAAGAGAACTTTTTTTATACAGCTATGTTGGCAAACATGCGTACGGCTCACCTGATAAAGCGATTACCGTAACTTATAGACGTCTGCAAAACCAAAAGCATCGCAAGGGAAATATGATCACTGAATTATTTCGAACTGCTAGCTCTGACGTCACGCGAAAAGAGATCAATGTGTCACAAGCCAACGCTTGGGCCGATCGTGCCTCTCTATCGCTTGTCCCGCGCTCTCGCTTGCACGATCAGGCTCAGGCGGAACGTGACACTTTTTCGTGCGTGCAGCCGGTGTTCATCGATTTATAAAACGTTATCACGTCATAATTACAGAAATTATTCTAATGAACCTCCGTACACAAACAGCTGAAGATTTAGAATAACCCCATGGGATATTAACTATCCCGACACTCCTACGGAATCGGGAGCGACACGAGTGAAACCACTTGCCAGCGCTACTATTTCTTTTATTTCCTTTCAAACATACCGTCTTCAGGCTCCCCTGTTCTGGTCTCAGCTAAGTCTTTGTCAGTAATACTCGAAACTGACTCCTTCAACCATTCCAGCAGGCGCTTGTGTCTGTACACTATTGACTTCTCATCTGTGCCCGGTAGACCTGAAAATAATACACACAGAGACATGTAATAAATAAATATAGTATAAAACAAAGTCGCTTTCTCTGTCCCTATGTTCGTTTGTATGCTTAAATCTTTAAAACTACGCAACGGATTTTGATGCGGTTTTTTTTTAATAGATAGAGTGATTGAAGAGGAAGGTTTATATGTATAATAACATCCATTAAATATTGGAGAAATACTGTTATTTTTGAGGTTTCTCATGTGATGTCGTAAATCTATAATATATATAAAAGCGAAAGGTCACTCACTCATCACGAAATCTCCGAAATTATAACACCTACAAACTTGAAATTTGGCAGGTAGGCTCCTTATAGGACGTAGACATCCGCTAAGAACGGATTTTACGAAACTCGACCCCTAAGGGGGTAAAACGGGGGTTGCAAGTTTGTATGAAAGTCCTATGTTTTTGAAGTAAGAGACTTGAAATTTAAAATGTATGCTCTATAGATGATAAGAAGGCGTCCAAATAATGTATCTTTAGAAATCAACCCCCTTTTGGGGTTAAAACGGGGGATAGTAGGTTGACTCACTGATCACGAAATCTCCGAAACTATAACACCTACAAACTTGAAATTTGGCAGGAAGGCTCTTTATAGGGCGTAAACATCCGCTAAGAACGGATTTTACGAAACTCGACCCCTAAGAGGGTAAAACGGTGGTTGCAAGTTTGTATGAAAGTCCTATATTTTTGAAGTAAGAGACTTGAAATTTAAAATGTATGCTTTATAGATGATAAGAAGGCGTCCAAATAATGTATCTTTAGAAATCAACCCCCTTTTGGGGTTAAAACGGGGGATAGTAGGTTGACTCACTGATCACGAAATCTCCGAAACTATAACACCTACAAACTTGAAATTTGGCAGGAAGGCTCTTTATAGGGCGTAGACATCCGCTAAGAACGGATTTTACGAAACTCGACCCCTAAGAGGGTAAAACGGTGGTTGCAAGTTTGTATGAAAGTCCTATATTTTTGAAGTAAGAGACTTGAAACTTAAAATGTATGCTCTATAGATGATAAGAAAGTGTCCAAATAATGTATATTTAGAAATAAACTCCTTTTTGGGGTTAAAACGGGGGATGGTAGGTTGACTTCCTCATCACGAAATCTCCGAAACTATAACAGCTACAAACTTGAAATTTGGCAGGTAGGTTTTTTATAGGGCGTAAACATCCACTAAGAGATGATTTTACGAAACTCGACCCCTAAGGGGATAAAACGGGGTTTGGAAGTTTGTATGAAAGTCCTATGTTTTTGAAGTAAGAGACTTGAAATTTAAAATATATGCTCTTTAGATGGTGAGAAGGTGTCCAAATAATGTATCTTTAGAAATCAACTCCTTTTTGGGGTTAAAACGGGGGATGGTAGGTTGACTCCCTCATCACGAAATCTCCGAAACTATAACAGCTACAAACTTGAAATTTGGCAGGTAGGTTCCTTATAGGGCCTAAACATCCGCTAAGAGATGATTTCACGAAACTCGACCCCTAAAGGGATAAAACGGGGGTTGGAAGTTTGTATGAAAGTCCTATGTTTTTGAAGTAAGAGACTTGAAATATAAAATGTACGCTCTTTAGATGGTGAGAAGGTGTCTAAATAATGCATCGTTATCTATATATATAAAAGAGAAAGGTAAATAGCTCACGCATCACGAGAACTCAAAAACCGCTGGATGGTCTATCCATCCAGGTTGGACAAAGATAAAATTTGGCAGGGAGGTAGATTATAGTTAGCAGACGTCCGCTAAGAACGGATTTTACAATATTCCACCGCTAAGGGGGTTTAATTAGGGTTGATAGTTTGTATGAAAGATATACAGCCTGAAAACAAAACTAAAAATGTGGTGTATAGAGAGGTTTTATAAAAATAACTATTAAATTATACTAAATTGTGCCTTTTAAAAAGTTACTCAGTTTGATAAGCATTTCAAGTGACTGAAATAAAAAAAATAATTTGCGTTCACCATCTTAATAGTAATGCATATCTTCATAACCACGCGGACGTAGTCGCGGACAACAGTTAGTGTACTATAAAACAAAGTCCCCAAAAGTGTATGTGATCAATTCGCTCAAAATCTACAGAACGGATTTTCATGCGGTTTCACCATTGGAGAGAGAGCTTCAAGAGGAAGGTTTACGGAACGGCTAAGCCGATTTTGATGAGAGTTTCACTGGAAATTTACCGGGAAAACTTTGTGACACACTAATTTCAACGCGGGCGAAGCCGCGGGCACAGCTAGTAATTACATATTTTCCGCTTACATTGCAAACGCAGCCTGAACCCAACGAGATTTCAAAATACTGTACTAAGTATTGTACACATTGAAAAGGTCTACAGAAAACTCCGCTATGGTATTTGTCTATCTCTTATGAATATCCCACAATAACATATTTTTGTCATTTACTTTTTACGACAAATAATGGCTAATTTTCGAAGCGATTTTAACCAATAGAGCATTAACCCCTATCTAATTAACGCCGAGTTGCACGAAACAAAATTAAAATTTAAGTGGAGATTAAACTAATTTAATCACAAGAATTTCATACAAGTCTTGCGATTAAATTAGTTTAATCACTACTTAAATTTTAATTTATTTTCGTGCAACTCGGCGTTTATACCCTAAATACAATGTTGATTTAATATAGATCTATATGGCTCTTTGCAGCATATGATTTAAATGAATATTTTCGAAGATATTACAGATTTAAAAATTGCGGGACGTAGCGTTTGCGGCGGGTCCGTCCGGCCGGGCCGGCGGGAGCGTGCCTACAAATAGCGCGTCGGGGGGACGTTCAAGGACTGTAGCACTTTGAATTTAGCAGCGATCGGACGCGTTTTTTTTATGCATTCAGTAATGAATAAATCAAAACTACTGGATTGATTTTAATCATTTTTTCAGTGAATGACATAGGCTATATATTTTATACCCGTGCGAAGCCGGAGCGAGCCGCTAGTAAATAAATAATAATTGTGTTTGCTCACAAACGAAAAAAACCGACTTCAATTTCATCGACGAGTAATACAACGTAGATCGACGAAAAAATAGTCAAAATCGGTACACCCAGTATAAATTTATTGCGGATTTTCGAGAGTTTCCCTCGATTTCTTTGGAATCCCATCATCAGATCCTGGTTTCCTTATCATGGTACCAAACTAAGGATATCTCCTTTCCGACAAAAAAAGAATTGTGAAAATCGGTACATCCAGTAGAAAGTTATGCGGCATAATACAACGTAGGTCGACGAAAAAAGCGTCAAGTAAAAACGCATTATTAGATATAACTCGAAAATTGTTTGTTAGATCTCAAATAAATTTAAATGGGACCAATTGACACACACCACCTTTCGATTAAAAAAAAAATTGTCGAAATCGGTCCACCCGGTCAAAAGTTCTGAGGTAACAAACATAAAAAAAAATACAGTCGAATTGAGAACCTCCTCCTTTTTTGGAAGTCGGTTAAAAAACAGACTTCAATTACACTCATTAGCAATACAACGGGAAGATGACCCTACTCCCAATACTCCAGGTTTTTTTTTATATAACAAGGTCGGCAAACAAGCGTACGGCTCACCTGATGGTAAGCGATTACCGTAGCTTATAGACGCCTGCAACAGCAGAAGCATCGCAAACACTAACCGTACACCAATAGCTCTGATCGCCTTACACAGGAACACAACACTACTTAAAAGCAGTAATATTTAGCTGTGATCTTCTGTAAGGTCGAGGTACTAGCCTAGTCGGATTGCTCCAGATTTTAAGCAGGAAATTTCCTGCTGCAACCTACCTTAGTTAGTTGACAGTTTGTAGGAGCTAATCTCTGAAGCCACCAAGCCAAGTTTGAAAATTCTTTTACCAACAGAACGTGCCCTAATTTGCTAACGTAATTGAATAAACAAAATAAAATCTGTAAGAGTCTGAGATAAGGACACCTTGTCATGTGATTCAATAAGTTATTACAGTTCTGTGTAGCTCCAAATGTTAATCATACATTTTTTAGCATTACTAACTTTTTATATTACGAAATATTAATGAAAAGATATATAACAGATTCTTACCGTCATTTTCCAAATCGGCTCCCCAGAGGGCTTCGCAGAGCTTCCAAACTTGCAAATAGTATTCACTGGACACACCGTACTGCGAGAAAACGATAAAACATCTTCAAAATCATTGATACCATAAAAAACACACAGTAAAATAATAATATCACATGAACGGGTTACCGCACATACAACAATGAGATTGCCTTTGTAATCTAATAACCTCCTCTAATGTAGGTTATTTTATTTTTTTCTAGTTCGACAAACAAGCGTACGGCTCACCTGATGGTAAGCGATTACCGTAGCTTATAGACGCCTGCAACACCAGAAGCATCGCAAGCGCGTTGCCGACCCCATCCCCAATCCCCCCAGGAGCTCTGGTCACCTTACTCACCAACAGGAACACAATACTGCTTGAAAGAGTATTATTTAGCTGTGGTCTTCTGTAAGGTCGAGGTACTACCCCAGTCGGGCTGCTCCATATTTTGAGCAGGAAATTCCTGCTGTGCCCTACCTCAGTTTAATTCTTACGAAAGTTCTATTTGACCATACTTTAGACGTCCATACGGCACATATGACGTCTGTACGTCTGCCTATATTATACTCCGAATAATATTAATAAACAGTAGATCGAATTTCGGTAGCTTTACGGTGTAACCAAAACGATCGACGATCGGTTTGGTTTACCTCATGACCTCGCCTCATATGTCGTCTCTCACTCACATATAAGCCGTACACTATACATCACAAACAAGTGGACAAATAAGAATCAGAAAGGGCACCCAAATGAATTTATTATTGAGAGTACAGCACTGTACCATAAATCCCTAAGTACCTCGACCTTACAGAAGATCACAGACGATACTAGTAGCCTACAGACGCCTGCAACAAAAGCACCCTACCCCCGACCAAGTCTAGGAGCTCTGGTCACCTAACTCACACAGGAACACAACCGTAATCGAGAGCAGTGTTATTTGTATTTGTCTGCGATCTCCTTGTAAGGTCGAGTTACTTCCCCAGTCGGGCTGCTCCAGATTTTGAAAAGAATATTTCCTGCTCTTCTTTACTTTAGTTAAACATATTTATTTGCAAACAATAAACCAGTTTTTTTTTTGTATTGGTAGTGTTAAAAATATTGTTTTGAATATTTATTAAATTTATACTATTGCAACACTTTTTAAAATATATGAGTATTGTTTTGTGGGTAGAAATGAAAAAAAATATATGGACTCGGGAGGATAATATGTGATTAGGAGGCAAGACGAATGTGGAATGAGTAGTGAGAAAGATTATTTCTGTTAAAAGAAAAAAAAAATATATTGTATTGGATTTAAGCATATGAAAATATTTAGAGAATAAATACAAAAGTGATGATTGATACGTGAGTATTATTTGGAAAGCCCTCAGTCGATAACAGTAGTTACATAATACCTCCCGGCTACATACCACCACCATCTGTTTTCCGCCGGCATCTTAGTGGGGACCTATCGGCCCCGTCGGAAGGCACGCACAATGAGACCAAGTCAAATCTCAACGACGTCTGCAGGAAGGAGACGAAGTCGAGGAGCATCCCACTGTCTAAGGTCAAGCGACCGAGCTCCCATCTAAATACCGCATACAAAACAGCTCAACTCACACTATTAACTTGATCCTTGCAATCGATCGCGTCTTTCAGCAACCTCTGTAGCAACTGTAGCCTTTCAGTCGGCGACCCCTTCACTATAAGTCGAGGACAGTCGTCGGGTCCCGTCGTGTCCGTTTCGTCGAATGTCGAGAACTCGAAGAGACTGGTTAATTGACGAGAGAGGATGTCCTGAAATAAATTATTAATGATGTCATTTCTGAGTGAAGGAGATCAAAAATTTATCTATCCTCACATATTTCCGCATTTCATTTCAATTGAAAGTTGTATGCTTTCATCTGTATCCATTACTTTCGCATTTATTCTATTATTTTTTTTTGAAGTGAAACTTCTTTAGAATCGTTGTGATTTGAAGCTTGATGCTTCACGACAAAGAAAAACACATAAATGTATAGGAGGGAATGAGGTAGAACACATTATCTGCGCTTACGACCTTAATCACGAAACCGTGAGCATTGTCGATAGAACAAATCGCAACAGACTACCTTCCTACGACTTATCAGAAGGAACACATGCACACACGCACAAACGCACGCACACGCACACACGCACGCACGCACACTGACACGTACACGCGCGCACGCAAACGCACACGAACACGCTCGCAAGCACACACACGTGCGCTCGCACAAACATACGCACGCGCGCACAAACATACGCGCACGCTTACAAAAATACGCGCACGCGTACAAACAAGCACTCACACAAGCGCACAGGAAGTCACGCACGTACGCACGCATAGACCAGCTTACTCCCCAAGTCAAGCAGAGAACAGTAACGTGTAGTAACAGTGGTACGAACCTGTGTGCCGTTACAGTTCGCCCGGCCGACCGCCAGGCGCGCCACGGCGGGCTCGCTCCAGTCGTCTTCGCCTCGACCGCGTACGTACGTGCCTAGCTGGCTTAGGTTGGCAGCTGCAACAAATTACATACCATTAGTACATATGTGTATAATAATAATATAAAAGATTACAAAAACATAATTGTATTTGTCGCTAACGAAGAAAAAAACCGACTTCAATTGTTCGGTCAATTACCGAGCATTTAGGTGTTGGCGCATGGCGCCACACTAATTAAATTAGGCCAACGCCGTGCATGTTACTTCAGTACATATTTCACCGTGTCTTTAATCGGATGCGCTCATTAACATTATTAACATTTAAATTTAATAAACATCTTGAACCTTTAGTTCTTTCTAATTTTAACATTTAAACATAAAACATTTCGCTAAGGCTCAGGCACCCTACGTAATTACAAAGACAAGTAATACAACATAAGTAGACAAAAAAATTATCAAGTAAATACGCGTTATCGAAGATTACTCAAAAAGTAGTAATTAGTAAGTAAATGCGCACTATTGGATAGATATAACTCGAAAAGCACTAGTTACGCTTACGCTTCTTTAAATACAATTGAATTGAGAACCTTCCTTTTTTGGAAGTCCGTATAAAAAAGTACAAAAGGTGGCCTTATCGCAAAAAATAATTTCTTCCATCAATCACGACGGTACAGCGTCCCTCCCTTAGTAATATTTCGTGATACCTCACATGACATTACGAAAAAGCAACTTATTTCAATATTATAACTATATTAGTACTTACTTTTAGGCAAATCGTTGATAGCGTCATATGTAGTGACGTAGGCGAGGGCCCCGGCTGGACCGAAACCGATGCGACTATGGCGAGCGCGGCTCACAGATAGGTCGGCGATACAGGCGGCGTCTAGACGACCTAGGATGATATAATAATAATAAACATTAACAACATAAACATACGGTCTGTCTGTTCCCACGGTAAGCAACTTGTTTGTGTTATTAGGTATTCGGCAGTTGCCAACAGATATGGCAACATTTTTTCAGAACCGATCCGCATAATACTTATACCATAAGATGCAGCGTGTTTCGGAGAAGGTTTTAGTATATGATAATGATAATAATAAATTAACACCACCATGACTAAATCCCACAAACACCACCCCAGATCATGCTTACAAAGACTAACACTACCCAGAAAAGAAGGAGGTAGAGGCCTCGTAGATATTTTAAATTTACACAATAAACAGATTTCTACTCTCAGAAAATACTTTTTTGCAAAAATAGAATATTCCAGACTTCATAAAATAATAACAGAAATGGATCAAGCATTTACGCCTCTTAACCTTAAAATTAGAAGTGCTCAGAAAAATGAAACACTAATTGACAACAGAACTAAAATCACAGAATGGGCCCAGAAATCTCTACACGGAAGACACCGCCAGGATCTATGCCTTTCAAACGTCGACAAAGAAGCGTCGAACGAGTGGCTTCATCGAGGTGCACTCTTCCCAGAGACTGAAGGATTCATGATAGCTATACAGGATCAGGTCATTGAAACAAAAAACTATAGAAAATATATAATTAAAAATTTAACCACCACTGATTCTTGTAGAAAATGTAACAGTAATCCAGAAACTATCCAACATATAACCGGCGCGTGCAAATCAATAGCCCAAACAGACTATAAACACAGACACGATCAAATAGCCAGTATCATACACCAAAAACTTGCTTATGAATGTAAATTAACAGACACATTATTACCATATTACAAATACACCCCAGAACCCGCGTTAGAAAACTCCACTACACGACTGTACTTTGACCGAGGCATCCTTACAGACCGCACAATCCATTTTAATAGACCCGATATAACACTAATTGACAAAATAAGCAAGACTGGTTTTCTTATTGACATAGCAGTACCTAACACACATAATTTACAATCAACAATAGCTGAAAAACTATCTAAATATACCGAATTAAAAAATGAAATAACCCGAATTTGGCATTTACAAAAAGTTACAATAGTCCCAATAGTACTTTCCACAACAGGAGTTATACCTACTCAACTACATACGTCTCTACAAACACTAAAATTACCAGCGAGCACTTACCAATTATTACAAAAAGCAGCAATTCTAAACACATGCAGATTGGTAAGAAAATTTCTCCAAAGTGAGCCCAACCCATCCGACTAAAGACTAACACTTATATAAACTGTCACACTAACGGTTATGAAATATAATGTATATAAATTTAATAACCCTTTATTTGCTAACCCGTTGATGTACATTTGGCCTAGGCCCGTGTCATCGACTACCCGGCTTAATGGTTACTAGCCGAGATTATACAACGTCATAATAATAATAATAATAATAATATCTTTATTCATGAAATCTGTTTACAATATAAGTTACACTGAGTCTTCCCAATAAGTTATCGTAGATACTTGTTGTGGGAATGACTCGCGTCTTCCCAAGTCTTTAACTAAGATTTCATACAAACGGCAACAATATGACACGATTTTATAAAAAACAGAATTTTGTTAGTAATTAAACTGCGCTTTATAAGAGAGTGAATGTGATCAAGAATGTTTTTGTGAATGCGTGCGTGCTTGTGTGATATGATATGTTGGTAATTATCGTATAAAAAAATTTGGACGGACAGAGGTCGCTAGTAGTACAATAAATTTAATAATGTACCTAGTGTAGGCCGGGAGACAAAAAAGCCAGATAAAAAAAAAACGATTATGCTTTAGACCACACGACTGAAGTAAAACTTCTTTAGCTGTACCTAACTTAAATTTTCCTCTCAACTTCCGTTCGCCTAGCCCGATTATACTTTCCGTAACGCCTTCGTCGTGCATTCACCAGCTTCCTTCCCACACTACTCATTAAAACCCAGCGGCGCCCTCATCGCCATAGCGGGGCGACGGTTGGCCCGCCATGTGCGGCCCGCCTTCGTCTATAGAGCGCCCACGGACACTGTGAGCGCTTACTACCCAAGTCAAGCGTAAGCAAAGAAGTCTTACTTCAAAAAAACTCTCTGAAACGTATATCTATAACCTCCTCTTACATATCTCTATAATGTAAGCATTTCTCTTATTTTATTTTTTTTAAATTTTATACAACCAGGTCGTCAAACAAGCGTACGGCTCACCTGATGGTAAGCGATTACCGTAACCTATAGACGTCTGCAACACCAGAATCCCCCCAGGAGCTCTGGACACCTTGCTCACCAACAGAAACACAACACTGGTTCCTAGCTAAGATAGCCATGTTCTGTGTCAATCTCAGTGTTGTCATGTACCGACATCTGTCAGATTTTTTTTTTATATTATCAAACAGTTAAATACCCACCGGCTATCGTGTGCTTGAAGGGCGGAACTTTTCTGTGATAGTTCAAAACGATCGTGTGAGGGCGGATGATGAGGGGCCGCATTACGATTTCTGAAAATTGAAGCATTTTTATATGAATTTTATTGTATTTTACTATAAAAACAGTTATTTTGATTAATAAAGACAAAAAATAAATAATTATATAATAAATATTTACAACACTTATTGCTTGTTACAGGTAACAGCCGACTGGTATAGCTACATATATATTTTTTTCGATAAACATACATATAAATAATACATATATAAATGTATATAACATCCAGGCTAGAGGTGGGAATCGGACCCCCGGAGCAGAAAGCAAGGTCACTACAAACTACGCCAACGAGCTAGTCGAAAGTAGCCTGTCTGAGTACTCAGTTCCAAATGTAAGCGACTTAATTCTTGTGTTATAGGTAACAGCTGTCTGATGTAATATAGATAATATGTAGGAATGAGCTATGATTGTAACCCCCTCTCTTCCCGTGGGTGTCGTAAGAGGCGACTAAGGGATAACACAGTTCCGCTACCACCTTGGAACTTTAAAGCCGATTGATGGCGGAATAACCATCCAACTGCTGGCTTTAAAATGCACAGGCCGAAGACGGGCAGCAGCGTCTTCGGTGCGACAAAGCCAGCCCTGCGGTCACCAACCCGCCTGCCCAGCGTGGTGACTATGAGCAAAACACATGAATTCAAACCATTATTGGCGTGAACTTGTGGAGGTCCATGTCCAGTAGTGGACTGCGAAAGGCTCCTGTGATGATGTAGACGAATGAGGTAAGGTCGAGGTACCACCCCAGTCGGGCTGCTCCATATTTGAGCAGGTAATTTCCTATGTGTGTAGTGTGCAGTAGGTGGGCGTTACCCGCAGTGGTGGGCGGCGCGGGCGAGGCGGGCCGCAGCAGGGTGGGCGGGGCGGGCGCGGCGGCGGGGGCGGGCGAGGGCGGGGCGGCGAGCGGCACCAGCTGGTCGCCCGTGGACTGGGACGCGTCGTCGGCCTCCATCTCTGTACGGCGGTACAAACTGATTAATGGATGAAAGAAAACAACGAGTGTGTTTTAGGCCACTCTTACGCCGAGTTGCACGAAACAAAATTAAAATTTAAGTAGAGATTAAACTAATTTAATCACAAGAATTTCATACAATTCTCGCGATTAAATTAGTTTAATCACTACTTAATTTTTTTTTTTTTCGTGCAACTCGGCGATAATGACTTGTGTTTAGACCACACATGACTCAATGGTGTATATTGTACTACGATGTTAATTAAACTCAGTTTTGGTTCTTAATAGAAACATAATTATAAAAAAAAAAAAATCGAGTGTACTTTAGATCACACTATTGAAGTAAAACTTCTGCACAGTAGCCCTGCACTGTGTCTTAGATATACGAAACTTAACTGGATATAATAGAAAGAAAGAAAATGTGTGCTCGCAACTCTCTCTTACTCCGTTCGCCTCGTCCGATCACACTTTTCGTAACGCTCTCGTCCCGCATTCACCAGCTCACTCCTCAGGTCAAGCGTGCATAAAAGAAGTATTACTTCAAAAATCATAAGAGCATGTAAAGCCTGCAGCCCCAGTGTTATCATGTACACTTGATAGCGATCGTTACTCCATAGTAGGGACCATATCCACCAACCCGCATTGGAGCAACGTGGTGGATTAACCTCCGACCCTTCTCCTACACAGAAATATATACCTATGCCCAGCAGTGGGATGCTCCACACGTGCAGAAAATAAATAAATACTGAGACCTACCAACATCCGCGTACAACGACGCCTTCATCAGCTGGACGTGGTGACTCCGTCTGTTCTCCAGACGAGCCAGTTCACTCGTGGGACTTTTCACACCGTAAGCTGAAATATACATAGACATTATAATTATTTAGGTCTTTGATAGCAACCGGTCTAGTGTACTTCTACGCGTAGGGGGCCTATACCCAGCAATAGAACGTTATAGGCCTAATTAATCAATCTATAGATCGGTACACTAAATACGTACACGTACCTCTGTTATCTTGATACAGGCTTGGTGCTTCGGAATTGTCATCGTTGGCGTCCATTTCGAATACTGAAACGAGATTTTTTTTTTAAAGAATATTATTCCTAGTGAGAGACAACCAATCAAAATAAAAGTGTGCGTGTTTGCACACAGATACACTTTTTTATTTATTTAATTTGATTTAATATTAGTACGACAAAAACACATACCTCTAGAGCTACCATTCAACAAGTTAAGAGAGCTCTGTTGCATGGCGAACATGTCGTCAGAGAGCCCGGCGTTGTTTCCCAGGCCCCCTAGTCCCATACCTCCCAGGCCACCTAGGCCTCCTAGACCACCTAGACCTCCTAGGCCTACAGTGGGTGCGGCCGTTGTGACTGGGACCGGAGGTTTTTGTGCTGTAAATTATAATATATAAATCTACCATTCAACAAGTTAAGAGAGCTCTGTTGCATGGCGAACATGTCGTCAGAGAGCCCGGCGTTGTTTCCCAGGCCCCCTAGTCCCATACCTCCCAGGCCACCTAGGCCTCCTAGACCACCTAGACCTCCTAGGCCTACAGTGGGTGCGGCCGTTGTGACTGGGACCGGAGGTTTTTGTGCTGTAAATTATAATATATAAATATAAATATTTACACAATACACACACGGTCGTCTGTTCCTGAAGTAAGCAACTTAATGCTTGTGTTATAGGTAACAGCCGACTGGTATAGCTACATATTTTTTTTTTTTTCGATAAACATACTTATTAATATATGAATAAATATTTATATTACACCCAGACTCGAGGTGGGAATCGAACCCACAACCCTCGGAGCAGAAAGCAGGGTCACTACAAACTGCACCAACGGGCTAGTCATTATGTTGTTAACAATTGTTGTTACATTTCAATCAATTTACACGTTTACTTTTCAGAGGTTTCACTTTTGCCATTTGTGTGTTTTAAAAACCGCTCTGGTGTAGTGATGTAGTCGTTTAAGGCATCAACGGTTTGCGGGTTCGACTGCTGCTCGGGGTAGATATTTGTATATGTACAAATATTTCTTTCCGGTTGGGAAGTATGTCCTTGTGGATCTACCCACCGTGTCTCAGAAAGCACGGAAATCAGTCTGTCTCGGTTATTATCATATACATTTTTTTTTTAAACTCATTTTACATTAAAGAAAATTACAGTAATACAGTCCAAAAATCGCAGAGATTTGTCCGGAGTGTTAAGTTTGAATACAGTTCATTTAGGCAATTAAATTGATAGAATTGATAGATATTAGGCAAATAAAATGAATTGATATCGATCGTTATTAATAGTAGGGAATATATCCGCCGACCCGCAGTGGAGCAGTGTTGTGGTTTAAGCTCCAATCCCTCTTAATAGACTAGAATAGAATAGGCTGAATCGTGTGTGAATTGCACACACACACTTTTCTTGTTTGTATTTTTCCTCTCTAAAATATGAACATAGATTTGATTTAGACACATACGCGGTGCCGCCGACTTTTGGAGACTTTGGTCGACCAATTGCCTCTTCAACACGTCGGGTGTGATGTCGTCCTCTTCATCGGAGTCGGTTAGGCCGTATTTGCTGAAGTGTTCCACCTGCAACATGTTACATATTAGCTTATGACACATAAATATTAATTACAAAATATAGAAGATACATAATACATTTAAAAAAATAGAGTTAGTCCTTAAGACATCACGGCAGAAGTGAAGATCATTGGCAATCACAATCACTTTATAATAAAATAATAACTATTAAATTAATAATGACAATTATTACGTATAAATTGAATGTACTAAACACAGCGACACAACAACGAAGAGCAGCTGTATCTTTCTCGCTCGGGTACACTCGGCGGTCGCGAGTTCACCCGATCGAGCCTTTCACGTCAGAGCGTGACGGATCAGCCTAACTTACTACCTACGATATATATATATGTGTGCGGTACGCCAAAAAAAGTTTTCACTTAAATAAATAAATATCTTTAACATACAGTCTGTTCCAAAGGTAGAGGACTCATGCTTGTTTAATAATTACAGCTAAGGGATCTTACATAAATCAAGTGGTGTTTTATTAACTTCTCAACACCTTCGGTGATATTCGATGAGTTTTCAGACTACCAATAATAATCACCAGCATATTATATACCAAAACCTTCTCCGAAACACGCTGCATCTTATGTTATAAGTATTATTCCGATCGGTTCAGTAGTTTTCGCAGTGTAACCGAACAAAAATACCGGCTTAAAAATTGGAAAATCAAGCATCGTAATACAAATTTCCAGACAGGCATCGAGGTTGCAGGGTGTTTGCAACTTACTTGCCCCACCCCCTTATTATGGTATTTCGTAATTTTTTTAAACCCCTTTCGAGTCTCAAGTAATTATGAACATACATATTTTATTATTATTATATAACTTATGACCAATGGTATAAATACTAAATAGTTAGACATCACTATTCAGTACGAATACTAAATAGTTAGACATCACTATTCAGTACGACTTTCCGAACGCGTGGAAACAGATATCGCCTTACTTCCTTGCTAACGTCACTTATATAAATAATCAAGCGATGATTGCACCACTTGTACAGTCAGTGTTGTTTCTTTTATTATGGAGGGTAGAGGGGAGAAGGATAATCTTTATATATCAGAAAGTGTGATCGAAATGCATTAAATTAGGGTGACGCTACATTTCTCTGTAATTGCTCACTTCATATCATACTTCCGTGATATTTGCGCCATTGAGGTCGAACTTTGAACTATAATTGCTACATTCATACCATACGCTTTACCAGCGCGATTGTGGAAGGTTTTTGATGAGCTGTATAGCTGGACACTTTCTACTCTTTGTATACAAAACTTAAGTATACTATAATTGTGTTTGCAGGCAAACGAAGAAAAACCGACTTCAATTATATCGACAAGTAATACAACGTAGGTAGACGAAAAAATAGTCAAGTAAATACGCATTATCAAAGATTACTCAAAAAGTTGTAATCAGATCTCGATGAAATTTAAATGTGACCACGTGATAAACATCGGCTTTCGATTAAATTAAAAATCATCAAAATCGGTACACTCATTAAAAAGTTTTGCGGATTTTCGAGAGTTTCCCTCGATTTCTCAGGGATCCTATCATCAGATCCTGGTTTCCTTATCATGGTACCAAACTAGGGATATCTCCTTTCCAATAAAAAAAGAATTATCAAAATTGGTTCATAAACGGCGGAGTTATCCCCGAACATACATTAAAATATATATATATATATATATATATATATATATATATATATATATATATATATATATATATATATATTTATATTTATATATATGGTCGAATTGAGTAACCTCCTCCCTTTTTTAAAGTCGGTTAAAAATATAAATTATTTCACAGGTATACTTAGAGACAACAGATAGTGAATAATCATTCATACCCTGAACACCCAGCTGCCGGTCTGCGGACGATACTCGATGAATTTGGTGTCGTGTTTGTCACAGACGCGCCGAAGTTTACCTTCGTAGTCCATTTTCAATAACCTACACACACACACACACACAAACAAATATGTCATTTTATTTTTATCTTATTAACAAGTTTTTTATCACATTATAAAATTTATAAAGTCAGTATAGATATAAGAACGTCTCTATAACCATTCATTGGTTCACTCACCACTCCAGCTCAGTAACCGGTCGTTTGTCAGTCTTATCAAACACGTTATAAGAAACTAACCATTCGTGATTGAAACGAATCGTTTATGAATATAGAAACTAGTCTATCTTATAGTTCATAGGTAGTTTATCGTAGATAGCATATTAAAAACCTACTTTCCCAAAACAAAACAAAAAAAAATTTTTTGATAAAATATATTACGTTTAAATTACATTCTTAATTACATTTCACCGATTTTCAAACAAAAACAATGTTTCCTTCAGTCTATAATTATTCTTTTGTTCATTTACCTCTCAGTAACTGGTCGTTTCTCGGTCTTATCAAATGCGGCATATTGAAAAACTAGCCTTTCCCGATTAAAACAAATCGTTTTTAATATAGGAATCGGTGTATAACCATAAATTTGTCACTCACCTATCCGGCTCGGTCACCGGCCGCTTCTCGGTCTTATCCCTGGGCCAGACCCGCTCCAGGGTGATCACAGCTCTGCGGTTGAGACCCTCGCCCACGGGCGGCTTGTGGTTGTCATCGGGGTAGATGATCACCTCCTTGTTCAGGAAGTGGACTGGAAACCATGGTACTGATTAATGTACGGCTATTATGTGGTAGGGTAAAGTAAGGGGTTGGGGTGAGTGTATATGAAGGTACATAGTAATGACAGTTTATAGAATTACTAGCTGTCTCGGCAAACGTTGTCTTGCCGCTAAACGCTATTTAAAAATAGGGGTTGATGGTAGAGGGTTGAAAATTTAGGGTTGTATGTATTTTTTTAATGTTGTATCATAAAAAAATTAAAAATAAATAACTTATCTAAAAATTATAAAAAAAAATTAAGAGTGGACTACCTTTAATATTTAGGGGGATGAAAAATAGATGTTCGATTCTCAGACCTACTCGATATGCACACAAAATTTCATGAGAATCGGTCAAGCCGTTTCGGAGGAGTTTAACTACAAACACCGCGACACACGAGAATTTTATATATTAGATTGGTATAGAAGTGGGGGAGTGAAAGTTACGTTTTCTGGTATACAACCCTCCGAAGTATGCAAGTTATTATGTGATTATAAATGTTATAAAAAATAGCTAGTTGTTTTTATACGACTAGGACGGCAAACAAGCGTACAGTACGTCAACTGGTAAGCAGTTATCTTAGCTCATAGACGCCTGCAACACCAGAAAAGGGGAACTGTTATCACGTCACCGACCTTACCCCCAACCCCCCCCCCCCCCCAGAATCTCTCGTCACCTAACTCACAGAAACACAACAATACTTGAGAGGAGTGTTAACATAACGGACCCAGCAATGGTTCTATCATGTAATTTATACGCTACGGTATCCGCTAACAATCAACCAGACCGTGCTCAGCGCAAAAGAAAGAAAATTTATTCATTGCCCATTCACATAAACAGTTTAAAAATGTTAAAACCTTTTGTAACGCTGTTGTCGCGCATTCGCCAGCTTACTCTCCAAGTCAAGCGTGAATAAAAAGGTTTTTATTTTAAAAACTTCTGCGCTTTAGACCACACGACTGAAGTAAAACTTACAAAACGTAACTCTCTCTCAACTACCATTCGCGTCACACCATCACACTTTTCGTAACGCTCCCGTCACGCATTAACCAGCTTACGCCCCAAGTCAGGCGTGCGTAGAGAAGTCTAACTTCAAAAAGCTAGTTATACATTTGAAACTCACCTAAAGCGTCGAGATCCATCCCGGCCACGTCAATCTCGCAGTCGAAGTACACATTGCCGTAGTTCTTGCGGCCTATCGTCAAGTGGGGCACGACACACGAACCGTCCGGCCGCATGTACTCTGCGAAAAATACATTCGCTTTAGCCTGTAATATCCCACTGCTGGGCAAGTAAATTTTATTTTTTCAAAAGAGTAACTTCGGAGTTTCTTGCCGATTCTTCTCAGCCGAATCTACACTCAAAATTGGCGGTAGTTTCACTTTTAACGATAATTAATGAATTAAAACAAATACAATTTTTGTAAAATTGTGATTCCAAAGGTGCTTTTAAAGCCTATTTCAATAAAGTAACTATTAATTTTCATACTTGCTATTTCTTCCAAAGACGGTATGGTGTAGTAGCCCGGTCTGGTCAGCTTTACACCGGCGGGGTGCGGTGGCATCTCCCGGGTTGGGACATTCTCTTCTTCCGACACTGGAAACAAATAAAAAAATTATAAAATACTTACAAAAAAAAAACTCTGAAGGCTGTAGTGATCATATTATATTTAAATTCCTAATTTCAATTTTCGCAAAATATGGTGTTTTCCCTTACCGTATTTTGGCCTGTGAACAGCGCCCTCTATGTTTGGCGAACTCAAGACAACACGTCGTTTTAGCTCAAAATGAATAAATTCGAAATAAACGGTAGCGCATTCGACTTTTATGTTATCAACAGATTAAAAAAGGTTCGCCAATGAATCACGATATTTTTTAGCAACTTTTTAACTGCCTTACCCTCGCCCCTAACTATTATTTCATCATTACAGCCTATACAATCCACTGCTGGACATAGGCCTCCATAAGTTTACGCCAAGAATAACGTGAACTCATGCGTTTTGCCCATAGTCACCACGCTGGGCAGGCGGGTTGGTGACCGCAGGGCTGGCTTTGTCGCACCGAAGACGCTGCTGCCCGTCTTCGGCCTGTGTATTTCAAAGCCAGCAGTTGGATGGTTATCCCGCCATCGGTCGGCTTTTTAAGTTCGAAGGTGGTAGTGGAACTGTGTTATCCCTTAGTCGCCTCTTACGACACCCACGGGAAGAGAGGGGGTGGCTATATTCTTTAGTACCGTAGTCACACAGTACAACTATTATTTATTAAATTATAATTCTTGCAAAATAGACCACACATCAGTCAATGTCGTAAAATAGGTTCTCTAGACGTCACTAATTCCGGGGCTCTGTCCATTTGCACAATTGACATATGGAAGGGGAATTTAGGGGTACAAATCCCATACATCCGGTTGTAATCTTCATCAACACTTATTTTAGTATACAAACTGTGGCGACACCTATCGCGCGAAATACGAACGACTACAAACTACGTAATTAGAGAAAACTGACGTATGCTACATCGCGCTATCAGAGTTTTCAAAGTGATTAAGTATATATACAAGATCCCGACAACAACCGTTGGGCGTTAGCCCGCCAGACACAACATCCGTCTGGTCGGAGGATCCTCCCTTTTCATTGGTTGATGAGGAATTCAATCACCATGTTTCTCATACTCCCAAAAACTAAAATAAGTGTTGATGGAGATTCCCATCCGAACCGATTCTACATCTGGAACTACATAATATGTTTTCAAGGTAACTCGTTCTATCTTCCTACTATATTTAAATGCTAAATTTTCTGAGTGGTTGGTCCGTCAATGTTTGTTACTCTTTCACATACTACTTACAGAACCAATTCAGAAGATTTTCTGTAAAAGCGTAACAGAGAGTAATACATAATTTCGCATTTACAATATCTTTAAGATATCTATCGGGTATACACTGTCTATACTAATATAATCTAAAGACGACTTACTGTATCTAACACGTACAAATTAACTACAGGTCGGTTCCTATATTTAAGTAACGATCCGTTGTGTTAACGAAACATTCAAGTTCGACTATGTATATTTATTTGTATACTTTTTACTGTACATTAAAATTTATATCAGAGAAAGAATTTTTTTATATATAATACATATGTATGTATTATATTCTTATGTAAGTGGTGTCTCTATATACTTGTATGTATTGTATGATGTTATAAATTATATCTAGGTAACGAGCGGACCCGGCACACGTTGTCCTGCCCGGAATACAGCTACCAAATTTGACTGCTGACATACCGACAGCAGCGCCACCTATCGGGTCCAATTATGCTTTCAATCCAACCATGAACCCATAGAAATGTACGTACAAAATTTAAACCAAATCGGTCCAGTCGTTTAGAAGGAGATCAGTGACAAATACAAAAGAAATATAAATATATATAAAGATATACATATCACACACAGAATCGAAGCGGGAATTGAACTTTCTACCCTCAGAACAAGAAGCGGGGTCACTACAAAGCGATCACATTAATAACGACAGCTGCAAGAAAATACATTATTCTTCAAAATATTCTCGAGAGCCAAAACGAATCGGTAACTCGTAAATATAGGAACCAGCCATCGATCTACACCTAGATATTCAATACAATATAATAATCATATGGTAACCGTAAACGCCTCGTATCTGATGGGCTATTTTCTCACACTTGCAACACCCGGGCAACTTGCCCCATCGGTGACAGCAGAAATGAAGATCACTTGACGTACCTTAGACATTATAACTATTAAACTTAAAAATGTGCGCCGTCATTATTTTGTACAATCATATTTCGTACAAGTAATAGGCATATAAGTACAGATTATGACAGGAACTAAATATGGCATGATGATAAAATACAATATTACGAATTCTCTCCAGAAAATTATGGCAGTTTATTTAGTAAACATTTTTTTTATATGCAACAATTTTTAATTCAAAAATTTCTTCAAAATCTACAACTCAATTATTATATAACTCCATCATATAGGAGGCCTGTGTCCAGCAGTGGACTGCGATAGGATTTTTTTTAATTCAAATATAATCTTTTATAGTTAAGCATAGTAATAAAATTCCCAAACGGACATTTAGTATCACAGACGTGGAGCCAATTGGGACCACGCGTCAAGCGCAAGCTTTAAATTAAATAAGAATCATGTGGTCCAATTTGTATTTGGGCGACATGAATAATCCTTGATGTAAAATGCAGAAATCGCTTTTTTTTTTGTTTGAGAACAAGGCAATTATTTTGTTTTTTTTTTTTTTTTTTTCGAGGTTACTCCTTAAGAATTGATTTTAATATAAAAGGCAATGATATGAGGAGTAAAATCTAGTGAACTAATGACCTCGTTACGTTTCTCATAACGCCATAAATCGGAAAGATAAACTACTAAGAAAAACTCAATAGGGTCCCGATAGACGAGGACGTATTCTAATAACGCCATCGATCGATCGATAGATGGCGTTATTTGATTCGTTTATGGTTTAATTTTTTTCTTAGACTAGTAAGCTTTTTTGTTCATATTAAGACAGTCAATCTGAAGGAGTAAACTACAGTCGCGTGTCGGAGCTGACACACACACACACACACACATACACTTTTTCTATTCAAACTTTTGTCAAACAAGACAAAAGTCTGTCTGGTCTGGTAAATTTAAACGACTTACCCGAGAGGGTATCAATATTTTCCTTATCATCAGACGTCCTGTCCGAACGCACTCCCAACTCCCTCACTGAATTCTCAACCGAATCCGGGTGAGAAACCAGTGGTTTTCTTAACTGTTTTGTTGTCAGCCTGTAAAAAAATAGAATACTTAGAACATCCGCTCTGGTGTGATGGTGCGAGTAGTCACCTAAAACACTCGACGGTGTGCGGGTTCGATTCCCGCTCGGGATAGATATTTGTATTTATACAAATATTTCTTTCCGGTTTGGATGTCTGTCCTTGTGCACCCCCCCCCCCCCGTGCCTTGGAGAGCACGTTAAACCGTCGGTCCCGGTTGTTATTATGTACACCTGATAGCGATCGTCACTCATAGTAGAAAACATATCCACCAACCCGTATTGGAGCAGCGTGATGGATTAATCTCGAGGCCTATGCCTAGCAGTGAGATGTTACAGGCTGAATGCAAAAAATAGAATAAAACTATTGACTATTATAGACTAGCTGTGTCCCGCGGTTCCACTCGCGTTAAATTGAAAAAAAAAATCTTACTGAAATATTTATTTATTCTTAATGTATATATTTCTTGTTTATTTATTTAACAATTTATGTACACTAGGATAGCAAAAGGAAATAGCTCTTATAAGCAATGCTGGTACAAAGGCACTACTTATCCCATGGTGGAATCTCTTCCAGTAGTCCTGCCACAGGAAACTTAAAAATTAGCGTGTACAATCTAAACATATAGATAATAAAAATATAATATATAATAAATACATAATTATACAATATATAAATGCACGCATACATAATAATGTATACACACTTAATTATTTTTGAAGTGAAAACTTCTTTTGGCACATCATCGCACACATATTTCGTAGGATATATATATCGTAGGTAGTGAGTTAGGCTGATCCGTCACGCTCTGAGGTGAAAGGCTCGATCGGGTGAACTCGCGACCGCCGAGTGCACCCGAGCGACAAGATACAGTCAGCTGCTCTCCGCTGTTATGTCGCTGTGCTTATTATATTCAAAATGAACTTTTCACTTCTGCCGTGCGGTCTTAAGCACGCACTAATTTTTTTTTCTCTTATAACATTTAAATTATTTAACTCACCAACTCGAACGCCTCTCTGCTATCTGCCCGGGTAGTTCTTTATCTGTGAAATTATAATCATACATTAGTTATAGATAGATAGATAGATACTCTTTATTGTACACAACAACAATCAACACAATAACATATTACAAACAAAAAAAAATAAAACAGTGTACAAAGGCGGTCTTATCGCTAGAGTAGCGATCTCTTCCAGACAACCTTTGGGCATATAGGACACAGCGTAGTGAAAAAGCGGTAGGGAAGTGTATACAGAGAAGTGACAATTAGTGTCACCTAGAACAATATCAACTATCGAGTATAAATACACATACATATACAGCACAATACATATATACATACATACAAACATATATATATATATATATATATATATATATATATATATATATATATATATATATACATATATATATATATACACAGACATACATACATTAGTTATTATACAAAAAAAACTATTAATATTTATATTTACATTAAAAACGAGTGTGCATTTGACCACACGACTGAAGTAAATTTCTTTAGCTCCTACAGTGATATACGAAACGTAACTCTCTCTCTTTCTATCTTCACTAACTTATATCTCCCACTCAACTTCCGTTCGCCAAGCCCGATCCAACAGGGTATTCCACTATGTTTGAAAAAGTACTTTAAAGTGTTGATTTTCAATAAAAAGCCACAAAAAAAATATATATATTTCGGCAAAATAAACACACTTTCATGCCATAAAAGTAAATTACATTTGAAACATTTTTTATTTCCACGAAAACGCTATCAGCCATTTTGGTGACGTAATATGGTTAATAATAAAAGTCGTGTATGACGTATGTAAGACCGAACTCGTTCAATACGTCAAAAGTTCAATACCTTATACGTACACTCTTTGTCGTTCAACGTTAACGGCCACAAATATTTGGTGTTTTTGTGTAAAATAATAAATTACAATAGCTATTGTTGGTGTGTAGTGTCTAGCTGTACAAATACTAGCATTGAAAAAACTATTAAGTCTTAATTGAGCAATAAGGAATAAAACATAACCTAACACTTTCTAATATTTTTTTCAAATTCGGTATACCAGGTTTGCACTTACATTAAAAAAAAAAAACAGTATAATATACTAAGTAATACTTACAAAGATGTTTTAACATTCCCAAATTCGACAGAATAGAAATCTGGGTTACATGCAAAAAACTGTGCAACCATCAATGAATCAATTTTTGGCAGATTCGTACTATCTGCTCTTATAAAACCTTTTTGCGTTTTAATAAATAAATAGCTACAAATTAAATGCACAAACGAAAGAGCACAACTATTTACTCTTGAAGTTAAAGTTGATAGATAATTATGTACCTAGCTGTTTACAGCACTGACAGAACTTTGTTTTTGTTCGTATGACGTCATACCATGGCGGGTCATGTACATACATTTTAATTTTTACCGAAATTTATAATTTACTCGTGACCCGCCCCGGCTTCGCACGGGTGCAATGCTGATACTAAATATACTACAGAATGTCTTTATTTATAGTGTGAAGCTAGCTTATGACATGGTTATTATTAACATAATAACAACAACATTCAAATATGCGTCGTTAGATTACGCGTAGATACAGAATGCGTTGAGGAAA
Source organism: Melitaea cinxia (assembly GCF_905220565.1). NCBI lineage: Eukaryota > Metazoa > Arthropoda > Insecta > Lepidoptera > Nymphalidae > Melitaea > Melitaea cinxia. The sequence continues at coordinate 7,194,214 of NC_059418.1, read as the reverse complement.
TAAAAGGTTCACTGCAGGTAGGTAGGTGATAGCGTGATAATATGTAGCCTATATGTCGACCCGACTTCTTAATAATATTCGTGCCAAATTTGAAGTAAATCCATGCGGTACTTTTTGAGTTTATCCCGGACATACATACAGACAAACAGACAAAAATTCTAAAAACTATATTTTTGGCTTCGGTATCGATTGTAGATCACACCCCAAGTATTCTTTTAAAAAAATATTCAATGTACAGTTTTGACTTTCCTACCATTTTATTATATGTAAAAAGATTTTTCATTACCGAAAGTACCCTAGTGTATCAAATGCTATTTTTATTTGTATGTGTATGTCATAAGTACACTGTACACCAACGGAACCAACTTTAATTACTAATTTAAAAACAAATATATTAATTTACACTTGAACAATTATTTTGCAGAAGTTTTACTTCAGTCGTGTGGTCTAAGGCACACTCGGTGTTGAAGCGTCAGGCCTAGCTTCGCTTCAAGACGCGGTTGCTTTTATATTTGGTAAGGCGTCAACAGATCGATAGTGACGGTGAACAAAAATTAATTGATTAATATATCGCTAGCTCTGCTCAAAGTAAGATCTCTCAGTCTTTTATTTCAATTTGAATAATTTAATTACTGTAGATAACACTTTTACAATCTTATATATACAGAAAAGCTTACCCAAATTCGGATACAGTCTCGGCGAGGACTCTCCTTCGCTACCCTTATCTTTTTCCGTCCAAGATTGTTTTGATGATTCCATCCTGAGAGAAAAACAATTATTTAAGACATTTATTTATTTAGTAATAAGTAAATCTGACTGCAATCATTTTTTAGTTTGAAATTTAGTTTAAACGGACTAGAACTATGTATTTTCATCTACATATTTTTTTTTCATACAATGGAAAACATACATTTTATTTATATTATTACTAGCAGATCCGGCAGACGACTGACATACCGATAGCAGCGCCACTTATCCAAATCGGTTCCAATCGTGTTTTTAAACCATCCATGAATTTATAGAAATATACGTACATTTTAACCGAACCGGTCTAGCCGTTTAGGAGTTCAGTGACAAACACACGCACAGAAGAAGAAATATATATATATATATATATATATATATAAAGATAATTATCTTCTAAAGAACAAATATTGATATAAACTCACCAACTGCCATTTCTGTCCGTATTCGAATCGACATCTGAAACAATAGTGATTTGAAAATATAATTTAAGTAGCAATTTTTTTTTTGGTGGCAACGCTTCAGACTGCAATACCCCACTGCTGAGGATAGGCCTCTTTCTCCACATAGGAGAAGGATTGGTGCTTAATCCGTCACGCTACTCTAATACGGGTTGGTGGATATATTCCCCACTATGAGTAACAATCGCTGCTCTCCGAGGTACGGTGGGGAGACCCACAAGAGCAGACATCCAAGCCGGAAAGAAATATTTGTACAAATACAATCTATCCCGAACGGGAATCGATCCCCGAACCGTCGGTGTTTTAGGCGACGATTTGCACCACTACGCCAGAGCGGTCGTTATAAGGAAATGTACTTACTGTTATTTTCCATGTTTCTCTGCTTCATTTCTCTTATTGATATGAAGTCGTCCTTAGGGCTCTGCATCTCTCTGATCTCCTGTGCGTTTTGTTCCTGTCTCGATGTTTCTTCCATCGATCTGTTTATAACAAAGAGTGAGATAAACTCACTTATATATTAAATAAATAATACCTTGCAGATATAACATCACAAAGTTATCTGACAATTCTGACATTAAACGGTATCATCATTACAGCCTATACAGTCCACTGCTGGACATAGGCCTCCACAATTTCGCGCCAAAAATGCGTGAACTCATGTGTGTTGCCCATAGTCACCACGCTGGCAGGCGGGTTGGTGACCGCAGGGCTGGCTTTGTCGCACCGAAGACGCTGCTGCCCGTCTTTGGCCTGTGTATTTCAAAGCCAGCGGTTAGATGGTTATCCCGCCATCGGTCGGCTTCTTAAGTTCCAAGGTGGTAGCGGAACCTTGTTATCCCTTAGTCGCCTCTTACGACACCCACGGGAAGAGAGGGGGTGGCTATATTCTTTGGTGCCGTAGCCACACAGCACACGGTAAACGGTAGTCATCGGATAAAAAGTTTGTAATTATACACCATTTCTATTATTATATAACATTTCTTTTTGCAAGCTGTTAATTCGCTGGTTTTTTCTTATCTTGCTCATTAGTAAATAGCCCGTTGGCGCAATTTGTAGTTGCCTTGCTTTCTACTCCGCGGGTCGTGGGTTTGATTACCGTCTGAGTCTGGTTGTTTGTCTGCGGTGGACTCCCTAAACTTCTTAAGCGATTTTAATCAAATTTGCAGACCGTGTGCAGTTTGATCCAACTTGAAGTTGAACATTAAGTTATTTATCGTAAGAATAGACAACCTCCTGTTAATATTAAAGATATTTATCTATATTTATTACCAGCTGCCCGGACAAACTTCGTTCTGTCAAAACCTTCCGTGGGCCTAGTAAAGTAAGGTAAATTAGCCGAATTCGTCGAGCCATTCTTAAGTTACGTGGTTAGCAACATTCATTTTTATTTATATAGATTCCCCCCTCCCGGCCTCGATATCCCCAAAAAATAAGCAAAATAAAGACCCCCACTAAGTGTTAACTATTGTAAAAAAAAACAGTACATACCTGTTCCTCTCCTGTCTTTCTGAGTCACCTTCTTCAGTACGGTGGTTAGGTCTTAAAACTAGGCGTTTCCGACTTGGTTTCAAACTCAACTTATCTTCTAGACTTGCGTCCGATTCTTCTAAGCCATCGAAGAGTGATTTCTAGAATAATACAAATAATATAAATAAACCAACTGCTGGCTTTGAAATACACAGGCACACGCTGGGCAGGCGGGTTGGTGACCGCAGGGCTGGCTTTGTCGCACCGAAGACGCTGCTGCCCGTCTTCGGCCTGTGTATTTCAAAGCCAGCAGTTGGATGGCTATTCAGCCATCGGTCGGCTTTATAACTTCCAAGGTGGCAGTGAAACTGTGTTATCCCTCAGTCGCCTCTTACGCCACCCACGGGAAGAGACGGGGTGGCTATATTCTTTGGTGCCGTAGCCACACAGCTTAACTTTTTTTATAGTTTATAACAAAATACGATACATTGAAAATACATGTCATTTATTAACCAGCATTCAGGTACCCAGTTTTCCCTAACCACCGCGGCACAGGGCACTGGCCTTAACAGTTCCTGTGTTCCTGGACAGGGTCGAGGGTAGAGTCGGGCGCATATTTACAATGCTCCTGGAGTTGTAGATGTCTATGCTCTATTTTTATACAATTAAGTGGGCAAACAAGCATACGGCTCACCAGATGGTAAGCGATTACCGTAGCTTATAGACGTCTGCAACACCAGAAGCATCGCAAGCGCGTTGCCGACCCAATCCCCAATCCCCCAGGAGCTCTGGTCACCTTACAACAGGAACACAACACTGCTTGAAAGATTATTTAGCTGTGATCTTCTGTAAGGTCGAGGTACTTTCCCAGTTGGGCTGCTTCAGATACCTCAGGTAAAGCTATGCTTGTTTGTTAGTGTATTACAGGCTAAATTGAGTAAAATGTTTCACTGACCCGATCATGAGCAACTGGTCTGGGGGCCAGGGTAAGGCGAGAAGGTGGCGATGAGACGCGATAAGACGCCCCCTGGAGGACCGCCTTCACTGCTGCAGGGTTTGTCGCCTTTAAAGCGTCCTCGGACTTGGCTGAGGGCAAAAGATACATCAAATCATATTTTAAACTAACATAACATTATTTTTATTAAACATTTTGTAATATCATATCAAAAATTGACCGCTCCAGCGGGGATCGAACCCGCGTCTCCGACTGACCGTGTCGGCGCTCTAGCCTATTAAGCTATGGAACGATGTACCCGCTAGAGCGAAATTTTTGATATGATGATTTTATATTCAGTCTAAGCGACTATTTTTATGACTAAAATTATTTAAAAAGTCTCGTTAACAAGATATTCGTATATGATGTCGAAATATCGAGCTCCGCAAAATGAAAATAAAAAAACATAGTAAATGTCCCATCTATAAAAATGAGTCGCTGAATGTGTTGCTAAGCGCAAAACTCGAGAACGGTTGGACCGATTTCGCTAATTCTTTTTTTAAAATATTCCTTGAAGTACGAGGATGGTTCTTACGGAGAGAAAAATTCAAAAAAAAAAAAAAATTTAAATTTCCTGAAAAAGTCTAAAAACAACACTTTTCTATACTCCCATACAAAAGATTTGTGATAATACTTAAAAGTCAATTTGAACTTTAATACCATACGATAAAGTTTGTGTTAGGCGATACGAAGTTCGCCGGGTCAGCTAGTTTTTAAATACTTTTAGTGTATCATCATCGTTGACAAATTCGAATTGAAATTGATCAAAATAGTATATTCTAATATAATATTATAAAGCTGAGGAGTTTGTTTGTTCCGAGCGCGCTAAACTCAGGTACTGGTTGGAATTGAAATTTTTTTATTTGCATTGGATAGTCCATTTCCAGAGGAAGGCTGTAGGCTATATTATATTTTAGGGTCGTTCCTTTCTCAAAATAACGTGGTTATAGCCGCGGGGCACAGTTAGTAATTAATATTTGCACATCGAAAAAACCGGTAGAATCTCTTTTTTTTTACTTTTCATTTTTTAAATTAATTATTTAAATTTTTACTTTTTTTATTTTTTATTGTATTTGTGCTCTCATTGTGTTAGTTGTTTGTCTGTAAGCAGTGTATGTGTCTCAAATAAATGTCTTTCTTACTTCTTTTTTCTTCTTTGTTGAATTGTAAATTTGACATTTTGTATAACATATACTGGCAAATAGAAATTAATTATATATGGTGATGTTATGAATATTATTTAATAAGCTTTTTATTTTCAAGAATCTGTATATATCTACATTACTGCACTTTCTTAGCCTGCTATGTAACATTATTTCCACTACCACAGGTTGGTTGGAAGAGATCTCTTCTAGAGATAAGTCCACCGTTGCTAACTAAATTTATATATAAATAACTGTACAAAAAATTTAAGTTCAATAAAGAATAATAATAATAATATATTAATGTAGGCCATGTAATGATTAACATTTAAATGGCATTGTGAAAAAAACACGACGACACGACTAAAGTAAAACTTCATTAGCTCCATCTAACTTATTTCTCCCTCTCAACTTCCGTTCGCCTCGCCCGATAGCAATTTTCGTAACGCTCTCGTCACGCATCCACCAGCTTACTCCCCAAGTCAAGCGTACGTAGTTTTATTTTAATAAAATCGCGCCCAGACAGCGTTAATTAATGACTAAAGTGAATAAATCAAGGCGATCGAAGGCGATATTGGCGATCCTTTAAATCAATACTCACATGTCTCCGGTAGCAAGTCCTTGAAGAGTGGCTGGTCTCCGTAAGGTCTTGCCGCTAGAGACAGTATCTGTTCATGGACATTGCCAGCCGCTGAGGCACCGGATAAATTACCACTGCAAATTAAAACAATACATTTGAATTAGTATACTGAACACATGTTTTTTTTTTATACCAAAAGAGTGGTACATAAACATACGGCCAACCTGATGGTAAGCGGTTACCGTAGCCTATGTTGAAATAATATCTACAATTTTAGGAGAATTGTAAGAACGTAGATGATCCTACCCAAAATCCCACCCAGGAGCTCTGGTCACCTTACTCACACAGGACCACAACACTGCTTGAAAGCAGTATAATTTAGCTGTCTTCTGTAAGGTCGAGGTACTTTCAAAATCGGACTTCTCAGGATTTGGGCATATTGAGGATTTCTGCTGTGCCTTATTTCAAAAATTATTTTAGGATCAAGCTCTGATCCTTCTCCTACATTGCGAAAGAGGTCTGTTTCCATATGTGGTATGTTACAGACTGAATACACGCATGCATGCATGATATATGTATAAGCAATTTTGTTTGAACCGTTGACGAAAAGACCTCTTATGACAGTCTTCGCGCCGATAGCCTAGTAAAACTAGAACTTGACCACGCCTTAAAGTGCATTCTAGTGCACACAATATAACTGAGGTAGGGCACAGCAGGAATTTCCTGCTCGAAATATGGAGCAGCCCGACTGGGGTAGTACCTCGACCTTACAGAAGATCACAGCTCAATAATACTGTTTTCAAGCAGTATTGTGTTCCTGTTGGTGAGTAAGGTGACCAGAGCTCCTGGGGGATTGGGGATTGGGTCGGCAACGCGCTTGCGATGCTTCTGGTGTTGCAGACGTCTATAAGCTACGGTAATCTCTTAGCATCAGGTGAGCCGTAACCTTGTTTGCCGACCTAAGGACATAAAAAAAAAAACATTCAAGCCTAATAAATAAGTAATAAGCCAACTTACCCGGTCAAGCCAGTATTAGCGTTCAGCTGCCCGAGACCAAGTGTATTGCTACCGAGTGTTGATGTATTGCCGAACAGACCTCCTCCCCCCAGACCTGAGTCTAGACCTGGGAACAAAATCAAAATCAAAAACAGCTTTATTCAAAAATATGAGCACTTTCGAATAGTCATTTTACAAATTAAAATTTTAAATTGATTATTATTTTTGTAAAAGTAAAGTTACCACCAATTGGGAATATCTATACATATAATAAAATGGTAGGAAAGTCAAACCTGTACATTGAATATTTTTTTAAAAGAATACTTGGGGTGTGATCTACAATTGATACCGAAGCCAAAAGTATAGTTTTTGGAATTTTTGTCTGTTTGTCTGTATGTATGTCCGGGATAAACTCGAAAAGTACCGCATGGATTTACTTCAAATTTGGCACGAATATTATTAAGAAGTCGGGTCAACATATAGGCTACATATCACGCTATCACCTACGGGGAACGAGCAGTGAACCTTTATTTCTTCAACGCATTCTGTAACAACATGTAAACTAACGACGCATATTTGAATGTTGTTGTTATTATGTTAATAACCATGCTATAAGCTAGCTTCACACTATAAATAAAGACATTCTGTACTATATTTAGTATCAGCATTGCACCAGTGCGAAGCCGGGGCGGGTCGCTAGTAATATATATGTCTAAGATATACACACTCTGTCTGTTCATAAAGTAGGCGATTAAATGCCTGTGTAGGTAACGACCGGATCATATCCTACTTAAATAATTGTGTTTGCTCGCAAACGAAAAAAAAAAAACCGACTTCAATTACATCGACAAGTAATACAACGTAGATCGACGAAAAAATATTCAAGCAACTACGCGTTATCAAAGATTAATCAAAAAGTAGTTATCAGATCTCGAAAAAATTTAAATGTGACCACATGATAAACATCAGCTTTCGATTAAATTAAAAATTATCAAAATCGGTACACCCAGTAGAAAGTTATTGGAAATTTTCGAGAGTTTCCCTCGATTTCTCTGAGATCCCATCATCAGATCCTGGTTTCCTTATCACGGTACCAAACTAGGGATATCCCCTGTCCAACAAAAAAATAATTATCAAAATCGGTACATCCAGTAGAAAGTTATGCGGTATAATACAACGTAGGTCGACGAAAAAAGCGTCAAGTAAAAACGCTTTATTAGATATAGCTCGAAAAGTAGTTGTTAGATCTCAAATAAATTTAAATGGGACCAATTGGCTCACACCACCTTTCGATTAAAACAAAATTTGTCGAAATCGGTCTACCCGGTCAAAAGTTCTGATGTAACATACATAAAATAAAAAAGAAAAAATACAGTCGAATTGAGAACCTCCTCCTTTTTTGGAAGTCGGTTAAAAATACATACATAGCGATGGATTAATATAAGGGGACCATCAATAAATTACGTCACACGTTAAGGGGGGTCGACGAAGTGTGACAAGGGGTGGGGAGATTCAAGATTTATTTAATAACGCTTCAGACGCTAACGACTGCTCTGGTGTAATGGTGTGTGAGCCGTGTCGACGGCGCCTAAACACTCGGAACTAACGGTCGTGGATTCGATTCCCGCTCGGAGTGGATATTTGTGTTTATACAAATATTTATTTCCGGCCTGGTTGTTAGCCCTTATAACTTCTATGGAAATAATAACTGATTTTCTAATTTAATCTAATTTTTCGGGGTGTAAAAATATACAATACATAATGTCACACTAGGGGTCCCATAAATATATCATCATCATCATCATGACAAGATCGAGATCATCTATGACAAGGACGGGGCAGGGACTACGAAAGTGTAAAATTCGTGTGACGTAATTTATGGATGGTCTCATCAGTATTATTTAGCTGTGATCTTCTGTAAGGTCGACGTACTTCCCCAGTCGGGCTGCTCCAGATTTTGAGCAGGAAATTTCCTGCTGTGGCCTACCTCAGTTGACAGAGTTAACTTTAGTTAATATATAAATGAATCGCATCATACCCGTTCTGAAGGTGTTCTGAGCCGGTGGTTGGAACAGAGACGATGTTCCAGTTGTGCCTAGTGTACCAAAGGCCGGGGCTCCGGTCTTAGCCGGAAACGTGCCTAGACCACCGCCTAGGCCTGTGCCTGAAAACATTAAATTCCAAATTTACTCTATACTAATATAATTTCTATAATAAAAAAGTGGTTACGACATTAAAGAATATAGCCTCCCACACTGTTCTCGCGGGTGTCGTAAGCGGCGAGTAAGTGATAAGTTCCACTACCACCTTGGAACTTAAAAAGCCGACCGATGGCGGGATAACCATTTAACTGCTGGCTTTGAAATACACAGGCCGAAAAAGGCAGCAACGCCATGCGTGGAATTTAACACAAAAAGTTATTGTTCAGTTCGCAGAGTTATAAGGTAAATAAATTTCTATAATAAAAGTAGCCTAAGTTACTCCCAGTCCCATCCCCCCAGTATTACAGTATTACATTAGCTATCTGCTAGTGAAATTCCCGTCGATATCAGTTTAGCCGTTTCAGAGATTAGCCGGAGCAAACAGACAGACAGGCAGACAGACAAAAATTGTAAAAAAATGCTATTTTGGTATATATACCGTGTATACTTCCATATTGCATTTTGTAAAAAGCGGTTATTTTAATATTAAAAACAGACACTCCAATTTTATTTATTTGTACATTTGTATAGATATATATATGTTGAAGAGGTTTTTATTTTATTTTTTATATTTTTAATAACGGCAACATTATTATGTTCGTCTACTTATCTATATTTTTTTTTTTCTTACTTCCGACCTACAAATTGTTCTTACCACACAATAAATCAATAAATCTATGTTCTCAAGCCAAAATATTTAATTTATACAAGTTCAACATCAAACAATATATATAAATTGTAATATACATTATACATATTAAAAAACATTATTGCCTTTGTGCAAGAAAAAAAGTGTGCTTTAGACCACACGCCTGAAGTAAAACTTCCTTAGTAATAAGCCTGCACTGTATCTTACATATACGAAACGTGACTATGAGAGAAAGAGAGAAAAAAAATTCGTGCTCGCACCTCTCTTTCTGCTCCGTTCAACTCGCCCGATCACACTTTTCTAACGCTCTCGTCACACATTCACCAGCTTACTCCCCAAGACAAGATCGCGTAAAGAAGTTTTAATTGTTTTTTTTTTTAAACATTTTTGAATATCATATCAAAAATTGATCGCTCCAGCGGGGTTCGAACCCGCGTCTCCGACCGACCGTGTCGGCGCTCTAGCCGATTAAGCTGTGGAACGATGTACCCGCTGGATCGAAATTTTTGATATGATGATTTTTATATTCGGTTTAAGCGAACCGTGGCGCCGTCTATAGTGAGCTCTTTACAGAAACCCGTGACTATTCAAAGTTTCATATTACAATGAAAATCTTTGACAGGAGACGACACCATGCTATTTTTAATATGTACGATTTTATTTTTTGTGTTACCCACACATTAGGAATTCTAAACATTTTTTAATATCATATCAAAAATTGACCACTCCATTCTTTTTTTTTTTATTCTTTCTATCTACAATCAGCCCTTGAGCTGTGATCAGATTGGTCGTTTCTTTAGGTAGCAGTTCGAGATTCTTCACATCCAGCAATGCGTCATCTATATATAAAATTCTCGTGTCATGGTGTTAAACATTGAACTCCTCCGAAACGGCTCGACCGATTTTAATAAAATTTTGTGGGCATATCGGGTAGGTCTGAGAATCGGCCAACATCTATTTTTCATACCCCTAAGTTACAGGGGGGGGGGATTAAGCGGGTTAATAACATATATGGCAAAGAAACGTTTGCGGGGTCAGCTAGTCTCATTATAATATCCATTAGACTGATGCTATTCCCTTCCTCTTGAGCCTGTAGATAGTCTGAGAACTCCAGAAGTATCACAGCGAGCGCATTTTTATGATATGTCTTTGTTTATATCTAATGTAGGACATTTCTATGATTTCCTCGACAATTGGGGTTTGGAGGTACTAGTGTACTTCAATATTCTTCGTGAACCAAAGAAGTCAAGGTTTTAAGTGCTTTATTTTGAAAGCGTTCAAGAAGTTTTAATTTAAAAAAGTAATTCTTACCTAAAGTTGGTTGTGTATTAAAGGAGAAGGACGCTTGAGTGGTTTGAGGTTTGCCAAATATTGACGAGGTCCCGAAGAGACCGGACCCCGATGTATTGGCGCCGAACGCTGGTGTCCCACCGAATGCTGTTCAAAATAAATTTTATATAAAAAAAAATAATCACAAAGATTGGGGTGTGTTAACAGCAAAATCATCATCATCATCATTTCAGCCTATCACAGTCCACTGTTGGACATAGGCCTCCAAAAGTTCGCGCCAAAAATGGCGTGAACTCATGTGTGTTGCCCATAGTCACCACGCTGGGCAGGCGGGTTGGTGACCGCAGGGCTGGCTTTGTCGCACCGAAGACGCTGCTGCCCGTCTTCGGCCTGTGTGTTTCAAAGCCAGCAGTTGGATGGTTATCCCGCCATCGGTCGGTATTTTTAGTCCCAAGGTGGTAATGGAACTGTGTTATCCCTTAGTTGCCTCTTACGACACCCACAAAACAAAAAAAAAACAAAAACAGTAAAATTTAACCAAGAAAAACACAAGGCAGAAGTGAAACTTCTGCAAAGTAGCCTACGAGATATTTTTTTACTGTTAATATAAAATGATGTTATGTATTCTATCTCATTCTCTCCTATACATTTATGTTTGTTTCTGTATCGTGACGCGTCTTCGTTTCATCGAGTTTCAAATAATAACGATTTTAAAGAAGTTTTATTTTCCAAAAGTTTGTTAAAATATTGTACTGTGTCTAAACAACTTGATATTCATACATATAATCCCTTCTTAGTATTAAATAACCAATTATTAGTATTTAATAGTGTTCTTTTAATTTACTGACATCATCATCATCATCACTTCAGCCTATCGCAGTCCACTGCTGGACATAGGCCTCCCCAAGTTCACGCCAGACATCCCCATCTTCCATGAGTTTGAACTTAAAAATTTACTAACAACCATCTTTTAATTACTCTGGCGCAGCGGTGTGTAAAGACCGACAGTCGCGGGATCGATTTATGTTTGGGGTGGGTATTTATAGTAGCCGGTGTGTGCTTGTGGGTGACCACCGAGCCTCGGACAGCACGTCAACGTATCGATCTGTTATATACAGGTTATGTATGTCTAACCCAGTGCCTCGTAAGCACTTTGATTTAGAAGCTTATTAATCTCGAGTCTGAAGACTCAGTCTCCAGTCAACTTCGGGTCAGACCACTTGCCTTTTCCATTTCCACTGTTTCAAATTAATAAAGTGACCTTTTATTATAAATCAAGTTCAGATTTCCTTTTTATCCTTTTTTAAAAAAGACTCAAATAGAAAGCCGTATAACGGATCGTCGGGCTGGACCTGGCGCGCCGGAGCCGAAGGTGGGCGCCGTGGTCTGCTGGGGCTTGGCCCCGAACAGGCCTCCGGTCGCGGCGCCGAAGCCCCCGAAGGCCGAGCTGGCGGGCGCGCCGAAGCCCGACGTGGCCGGCTTCGCGCCGAACAGCCCCGTGGACGGCTGCGGACACGAGCACATTACGACTCTTTTTAGCCGACTACCAAGGAAGGGTTATGTTTTTCGCGCGTATCTTATATGTATGTATGTATGTTTGTATGTAATATTCTTTACTACCTCATATTTCCAGAACCACTGAACGGATTTACATAATTGAGGTATCGTTAGGTTCGTCTTAGCTGCCCAAGTGTTCTTAGATAGGTGACATTAAAAAAAATCAAACATGGCGGCTGCGCGAAGCCATTGTAGTTAATGAAAAAAAATTTTTTACAATTACTTCACATCTTACGAACAGACAGTTTTATAATGTGCTACAATACAACATATTCACTTCAGCCTATGTCAGTCCACTGCTGGACATAGGCCTCCCCAAGTTCGCGCCACACATCCCGGTCTTCCGCAATCCTCATCCAGCCTACACCGGCAATCTTACGTAGATCGTCGGTCCAACGGGCCGGAGGACGTCCCACACTGCGTTTGCCAAGACGCGGTCTCCACTCTAGGACCCGTCTACTCCAACGGCCATCGGTCCTGCGACACAGATGACCAGCCCACTGCCACTTCAACTTGCTAACTCTGTGGGCTATGTCGGTTACTTTCGTTCTCTCGCGGATAGTCTCATTTCTAATCCTATCTTTGAGAGAAACCCCAAGCATAGCCCGTTCCATTGCACGTTGAGCGACTTTAAACTTGTGGACCAGTCCCTTCGTCAGACACTGACGTCTGACGTCTCGGCTCCGTATGTTAACACAGGCAGGACGCATTGCTCGAAAACTTTTGTCTTCAAGCATTACGGAATCTTCGAAGTGAAGACTCGACGGAGTCTGCCAAACGCCGCAACAACAACATATTATGCGGTCGAAAATAAAAGCAAATGTGCTTTAGACCAAACGACTGAAGTAAAACTTCTTTACGCCCGCTTGACTTGGAGTGTAGGTTGGTGAATGCGTGACGAGAGCGTTACGAAAAGTGCGATAATTCGAGGCGAACGGAAGTTGAGACGGCGATATAAGTTAGTGAAGATAGAAAGAGAGAGAGTTACGTTTCGTAAGTTTAACTTCAGTCGTGTGGTCTAAAGCACACTCGTTTCAAACTAAAAAGTTTGATAACATTCAGATTTATGTGATATAATTAATCTTGTATTGTACCAACGAATGAGTTAGAGACGTCTTAACAAATAATCTTATATCTTATATATAAAATTCTCTTGTCACAGTGTTAATTAAAATACTCCTCCAAAACGGGTGGACAGATTATTATGAAAATTTGTGTGTATTTAGAATCTGAGAATCGGCCAACATCCATTTTCATATCTCGTTATAAAGTGGGGGGGGGTGATTAAGGGGGGGTTAATAACATATATGGCAAATCAACTTTTGGCGGGGTTAACTAATTTTTATATAAAACTAAAACAAGTTAATTTACCTGATTCTGCGTGTTCGTACCAAAGCCGAATGTCGACGTGTTCGTACCGAAAGCGGGAGCCTGTGTTGTTGTCGCCCCAAACAATCCCGTACCTACAAATAATCGAAAGTAATAACTTATTAAATATGTTTAACATACGTACACGGTCATCGGTGTCAGTTTCACACGAAATATGATAAAATTTATTATAAAACTCTGTTTTCTTGAAACATTAATTGCGGAATTTCTTGCCGATTCTTCTTTGCAGAATCTACATTCCGAATCGGCGATAGCTTTACTTTTAACAAAATTAATTAGATACAATAAATGTTATTATGTATATTTATTGCACCGTGCCTCGTAGAGCACGTTAAGCCGTCGGTCCCAGTTGTTATCATGTACACCTGATAGCGATCGTTACTCGTAGTAGGGAATATACCTGACAGCCCGCATTGGATCGTGTGGTGGATTAAGCTCTGATCCTTGTCCTACATGGGGAAAGAGGCCTATGCCCAGTACTGGGATATTACAGGCTGAAGCGATATTTATTGCAACATGTTATTTCAAGTGTTTTTGAAGACTATTTGAATGAAGTAATTTTTAATTTCAATATTAACACAGCCCGAACAAAAACAGGGTCAAGCCTAGAACTAACAGGGTTTAACTGAGGTAGGGCAAAATCTGGAGCAGCCCGACTGGGATAGTACCTCGACCTTACAGAAGATCACAGCTAAATAATACTGTTCTCAAGCAGTATTGTGTTCCTGTTGGTGAGTAAGGTGGCCAGAGCTCCTGGGGGGGAATATTGCTAACGTCTATAAGCTACGGTAATCGCTTACCATCAGGTGAGCCATACACTTGTTTGCCGATCTAGTTGTATATAAAAAATAAAATAAAAACGACAATAATGTAGAAATATTTACCAGTAGATGGCGCTCCGAAAGCGGGCTTGTTGGCTCCGAACAGACCCGTTGTATTTGTGTTCGCCTGCGTCGCGTTACCGAACGAAAATGTATCTGGATAATAATAGTAAATATATTCATCTATACATATAAATAAAACATTATTATACACACATGTAATAGTAGTTTATGCAACTGTCATATAATGAAGGGTATTAAAACACGAGTGTGAGTTTCATAATAGTAACGAGTGTTTTAATACCCGTGTTATATGCAGTTGCATACACTACTTTATCTTCACTAATGCAATTAATCAAACAACAAGAGTAAAAGCTGACAATAGTTTATTTATAATAATTGTTCAAATTTTGGATGGTACAATTCTGAAAGTTAATGTTAATTTTCATATAATTTTCTAGATTTTTCTGGCAAAAGATTGTGAATTAATTTTGTTGCCAATTCTAGAATATCCGGAGGCGTACAAATATCATCGTCGCTATCCATTTTTAACTTTTAATTTATTAAATAACAATTCACGCGTACGTGTATTGTTACAGTGATTTTGCCGCCATTAAAATCTAACCAATGAGAGCGCAGCTGCGCGCATGCGCGCGATGTTATAATGAGATTTTACGATATCGATGTGGATATTATACCATCATGTGAAATTGCTTAAATTGAGTGTTTTGTTGTCTGCGCTATAACAGTAGTAATTATAAGTCAAGTATTGGAAACATAAGTAGAATGTTACAACATTAGTGTAGATAAACTATTTTTTTATACCGGAATTCTCACGCAATCGGAATTACCGCACCCGTGCATCTACCGCCCAGATAGGTATGAAATAACCAAACTTTTTCGAATTGAAAAATTCTTTTTGTATTAGCCCATGCGTGTGTGCGTACGTATGTATGTATGTATATGGACGTGTTTATTCTGTTTAGATAGGTAGAAGCGAGAATAAATAACGATATTATAATACTTACTGGTTTGTCCGAAGGCGGGAGTCGAACCTATGCCCGTACCGAATAAGCTCGGAGCGCTTGTCGTTGCCGGTTGGCCGAAAGCTATTAACAAATAAAACAAACATTTCTTATGTATAACAAAAAAAAACTAATCAAGTATTCAGAAATAAAACAAATTGTAATCATCGCGCGGCGAACAATATGCAAAAAAAGTGTTTAAGCTGGTATAGCATCGTTTCAGAATTCTAATTATATAGCCATAATTGCACCATTAATTCTACTTCTCTTTTATAGCAAGACGAAACTTGTTAGATAAATAAATTACATATCTGTGTATGGGCGTATTTACATGGGCCAAAAAGGTTTTGTATAAATACAAATATACATCCCGAACGGGAATCAAACCTGAAATCATTCGGTGTCTTTTTTTTATGTCACTAGGTCGGCAAACAAGCGTACGGCTCAACTGATGGTAAGCGATTACCGTAGCTTATAGACGCCTGCAACACCAGAAGCATCGCAAGCGCGTTGCCGACCCAATCCCCAATCCCCCCAGGAGCTCTGGTCACCTTACTCACCAACAGGAACACAATACTGCTTGAAAACAGTATTATTTAGCTGTGGTCTTCTGTCAGGTAGAGGTACTACCCCAGTCGGGCTGCTCCATATTTTGAGCAGGAAATTCCTGCTGTGCCCTAACCTCAGTTAAAAAGTTGTTTTAGGCGCCTACTCGCACGTCTACACCAGAGCAGTTGTCAATTTACTAGTAATCAGTATATATACCGTATTTAGATTATTATTTATTAAATGACAGCAAACAAAAGAGTAATCGTGTTTAACATACTTGAAGCTCCGAACAGAGGTTTGTTCTCGGTCTGCTGAAAGCCTCCAAACACTCCCCCTCCTTGGGCCCCCTTCCTACCGGCCGTGTAGTCTTCCAAGCGTAACTCTTCCAACGACTTGCTATCGTATTCCTGGAAATAATAATAATACTTGTTGAAGCAAAACTACGGACACTTCAATTTTATTGATATGAATGTATAGATCACGAGATGCCATCTATACTTTCACATTTTTACTAATTGACTTCAAAAAAGGTGGGGGGGGCTACTCAATTCGACATATATATATATATTTTTATTTTTTTTTATGTATGTTCGGGGATAACTTCGTCCTTTATGAACCAATTTTCAAAATTCTTTTTTTGTTGGAAAGGAGATATCCCAAATGTGGTACCATGATAAGGAAACCGGGATCCGATGATGGAATCTCAGAGAAATCTAGGGAAACCCTCGAAAATCGTAGTGACGACTAGTGCGTTTATTAATTTTTTTTTTCACAATAATAACAGTTATATTGGACAAACATGTTTGGCGTGATCTGGACGTTTGTATATTGTTTCCAGACACAGGAATTAATTCTACTGGTAGCCGTTTTATGGACGTAGAAGATTTTTTTTTTACTAACATTCAATTTATTTTTGGACCTCCTATCAAAATATATAAGCTATATTTATCTAGTCAAAGAATAAAAAAACCACAAACCTTCATACAAGTAATGCAATGGTGTTTTATATTGACATTCTGCGACGAACCACTTTTGACCACCACATCGGTGCCCACAACTGGATTATACTTGACGTGGCCCGTACCAGTCGCTTGTTGTGTTACAAAACCACCTGAAATTAATTATATTATTATTAATTTAGTCTGTGACATCCCACTGCTGGCCTCTTTCTCCGTGTAGGAGATGGGTCGGAGCTTAATCCACCATATTGCTTCACTGGATATTACGAAGATATATTCCCTGATAAGAGTAGCAATTACTATCGAGTGTATATGATAGCAACTGGTTCTTCGAGGCGCAATGGGGAGACCCATAACAACAAAACACCAGACACGCAAACCGGAAAAAAAAATTAATTTACCATTCAATAATAATCATTATAATATCTAGTCTGACATAGATTTTTCATCTTACTGGGAGACTTTGAGTCCAAACTATTATTATTAATAGTTTTACGTTTTAATAGTAATACGGTCGCTTAGACCGAATATAAAATCATCATATCAACAATTTCGATCTAGCGGGTACATCGTTCCATAGCTTAATTGGCTAAAGCCGACACGGTCAGTCAGAGATGCAGGTTCGATCCCCGCTGGAGCGTTCGATTTTTTATATATTAAAAAAAATGCTTATTATTATTAATGTTTATAATAAATAAGACACTCCTGACAGTTTCACTCGAGTATATACGTCATTACGAAAGAACGTCTGGATAAATTAATAATAACTTGTGTCATTTGCTTCACTGACTGAAGTCTGTAATATCCCACAGGGCCTCTTTCTCCATGTAGAATGATCAGAGCTTAATTCACCACACTGCTCCAATGCGGGTTGGCGGATATTTTCCCTACTAAGTACTATGAGTAACGATCGCTATCAGGTGTACATGATAACAACCGGGACCGACGGCTTAACGTGCTCTCCGAAGCACGGTGGGGAGACCCACTAGGACTGCACAAACACCCAGACCACGGCAAACACCTGTATGGCCAATACAAATGTTTGTCGTGTGCGGGGATCGAACCCGCAACCGCCAGCGCAACAGCCACAAACCAGTACTGTGGCCTCCCTTTCTTACAAGCATGCTTTATCTAGACAGGTTAATCACTGTATGAAAAATAAATATAATCAGTAACAATAACAGTAACTCACCGCCAGTATTGCCAAACAAGCCACCACCTCCGAGAGTGGTGTTCTGCTGACCGAATAGACCAGTAGATGTGGACGGAGCCGAACCGAACAACCCGGTTGTATTTGTGCTGGCCGTGCTACCGAAACCGAAACCTGAGGACAAAATATATATGAACTGAATATTCTCTTTTGGATTTTATCGCGGTTTATTAAGTTTTTTAAATGCCCGACGTTTCGGATATCGGATGCTGTGTTCTGTTCTGCTCTTATCCGTTCTGTTCTGTTCTGTTCTTTTCTGTTTCATCCTATTCTATTTAATGTAAATTAAAAAAGAGGAGATTGTCAATTGGACTGTAACGTATTAGCTCAAATGTTTTTAGCTAGTCAACGAAGAAGACTGAGGAGACAGCACGATATTTCCTGCTCAAAATATGGAGCAGCCCGACTGGGGTGGTACCTCGACCTTACAGCAGATCACAGCTAAATAATACTGCTTGCGTTCCTGTTGGTGAATAAGGTGACCAGAGCTCCTGGGAGATTGGGGGTAGGGTCGGCAACGCGCTTGCGATGCTTCTGGTGTTGCAGGCATCTATAGGCTGCGGTAATCTCTTACCATCAGGTGAGCCATACGCTTGTTTGCCAACCTAGTTGTATAAAAAAAAGCAGTTAGCAGCGTAAAGTTAGCTAGCCAATGAATGCGCTCGCACACCGTCACAAAAAACCGACGAACCATGATTTCTGTGGCCATGGTTTCTGTAAAGTATCCGAACGGTCGGGCAATTAAAAAACCTTAATAAACCGCGATAAAATCCGAACAAGTTGTTTCATTATAATCAGTGAAATCCGCGTAAACATTAGAAAACAAATATTCTCATTTATATAATTTTTTTTAACCGAATCATATAAAAGAAGGATGTACTGAATACGATTTTTTTTTATGTGTGAACTGTATTAAATTAGATGATTTGATTCATCATCATATACATATATTAATACGCTAAGGTTAAGATGTTTGCCTCCCTTTTAGAGAAAACCTCACAATTAGTCCACATCGCGGCATCAACAATTTAAAAAAATTATTGCTTTTGTTTTTATAAATTAATTATTAAAATTATTTATATATGACTTAGGCCTAAATTTTGAAACAACGTCAACATGATTGACAATTATTATGTATTTAGTGCGAATTATTCGCACGGGTATTGCTAGTGTTCATTATAGACAGAACAAGGTTTCTATAAAATATTATGATGATTGCTCGCAAACGAAAAAAAAATAATAATCAATGAAATAAACGCGAATAATTAAGATAATACTTAAAATTACTGGTCGGATCACAATGAAATTTTAACGGGACCACACGACAAGCACCATCTTTCATAATAATAAAAAAAGGATCATCCAAATCGGTACACCGAGAAAAAGCTATAATGTAACACACGTCAAATTGAAAATCTCCTCTTTACTTTAAGGTCGGTTATAATCTAATCAAAAAAAAAAAAAAAGTAACAGTACAAAGTCAGCTAGAAAAGTATCAGATAAATAAAAAAAAAAAACCAAGTATCATACCAGTAGGTTTAGCTCCAAAACTAGTATTATTCTGATTATTTCCAAACAGTCCACTCGTTGTCGGCTTATTGAACAGTCCACCGGAGGTCGTGCCGGCACCGAAACCGAACCCACTGCTCGTTCCGAAGCTTGACGTTGTGGCGTTACCACCGAACAGGCTGTTTGAAGTATTGGTTGCCCCGAATAGACCTGGGAACACAAATTATTGTTATACTATGACTGGTCTCGACCGAGTAGAATAGCACCACCCTCTTTCTTCCCGTGGGGGTCGTAAAAGACGACCAAAGGATAAACCTGGCTCAAAATCATCAGGGTCCTAGAGAAGGAAAACTTCATTTGAAACCCCGGAATGGGGTCTCCGTCAAGCATTTGTGGCATAGCTCTAAAATGCGAAAGACTCCTGCAGCCGAACTGGCTCCACACGTATCGACTCGTCGTTACTGTGGGCCTATAGCCAGAGAGGTCGAGAGGGTGGCGCAGAGCTTAGGCAACTCTACGTTGTCCTGAAGAGTGTCTTAGGCGACACAGTGTCTGTCTGACACTGTCTAAATCGTCTGCAATAGACAGACTAAGGCCAATGATGCCTATTGCCTACAGTGGTAAGTCCCACGGTTCCACAAAATTCCACATTTCTGTTTGAAAATAAACGTCAATACAGTAATTGGTTACTTCATCTCTTCTGACAAGCGTTCATATTTATAATATTAGTATGAGAATTAATAGGACTTTTAATAGATTAAGTTATTAGCAACTGTATAAGTTGGCCTTAAGAGTCTGTTTTACTGCCTAGTGATAAAACCTCTAGCTTTACTGTTATACCTCAGCTATGATTTTATATAGCGTCTTCGGTGCGACAAAGCCAGCCCTGCGGTCACCAACCCGCCTGCCCAGCGTGGTGAGTATGGGCAACACAAAGAGTTCGTGCCATTTTTGGGGCGAACTTTTGGTAAGACTATGTTCAGCAGTGGACTGCGATAGGCTAAAGTGATGATGATTTTGCTTCATAGCTTGTGAGAAAGCTTCATCATTACAGCCTATACAGTCCACTGCTGGACATAGGCCTCCACAAGTTTACGCCAAAAATAACGTGAACTCATGTGTTTTGCCCATAGTCACCACGCTGGGCAGGCGGGTTGGTGACCGCAGTACTGGCTTTGTCGCACCGAAGACGCTGCTGCCCGTCTTCGGCCTGCGTATTTCAAAGCCAGCAGTTGGATGGTTATCCCGCCACCGGTCGGCTTTTTAAGTTTTGAGAAAGCTTGGGGAGGCCTATGTCCAGCAGTGGACTAAATGGGCTGAAGTAATTGAAGTATAAATAAATAAACAATAGTTCACAAATATGATCGAATTTAAAGGTATTATAAAATATATATGTATATGAAATTTCATTAAAATCGATAGCATTCACATAAAAGAATTATAGACATGTGCATAATATTTTAGCATTTATACTATAAGTAGACGACCCAGTGAACTTCGTATCATTAGACGTATAATTGAGAAAAATATGGGCAAAATACTTTCTGAACGCACTTATAAATTATTTATCGTTGTGTCCATTTGTTATAAATATTCTTTGACGATTAGCAGGAAAGTGGACATAGGGTGCCAATCAAACCACCAATTGCAAATTCATGCGACGTTTCGATCCTTTATTGGACCATCATCGATCGAAAGAGCACCTATAAATATTTGACAATTTGTCGTTTTTTAGTACAGTCCGTTACTTCTTACTTATGATTCTCACCGTTTAAACCTTCCCTGAACTTCCACAAATATTTAAAGATTAGATTTGGCGAAATCGGTCCAGCCATTCTTAAATTTTAGCGCAAGAAAAGTACAGCAACTGATTTATAATTATAGGTAATTCTAACCTCCTCCAGTTGTAGGTTGGGGGGTGGCATTTGCCCCAAAGGCGGGAGGCGCTCCGAAAGCACTCGTACCGGTTGTGGGTTTGAAACCACTAAATGGGGATGACGTACTGGCACCAGCGTTGAACGATCCTGTTAAAAAGAAAAGAAACTTTCTTAGTCAAAAATAATTAAAATTGATTAAATTAACAATGATGTGAGAGCCACTGCAGGACAGAAACTACATACGTTAGTTGATAAACAAAGTCTGGAGGTAAAAATTATTGAATTTTTTTTCTATACTTTTTTTTTAGTGTCATATGAAAACTAGCTTCTGCCAGGGACTTCGTCCACATGGAAGTTTCTTTAGGCTAACTCGGGAAGCTCTCAAAAGGAAAAAACCCGGTTTTAAAACATTCTTCATTGGTGCTCCGCTCCATTGGTCTTAACGTGATGATATATAGCCTTCTTCGATAAATGGGCTATCTAACACTGAAAGAATTTTTCAAATCGGACCAGTAGTTTCTGAGATTAGCGCGTTCAAACAAACAAACTCTTCAGCTTTTTAATATTAGTATAGATGTTGTCTGCCAATGTCTGCTGTATGTAATGCTGGAAATTAATCTTTTTTTTCTTTCTTAACCGACTTTGGTTCTCAAATCATTTGTATTTTTTATGTGTGTTTTATTACATGTACCAATTTTTATATCTTTTATTTATTTATTCAAGTTGTTGTCTTTGGACCTATTTAAATTTGAGTTATCTGACTAGTATCAATGATGTATATTGTACTATGATGTAAATTAGTCAGTTTTGGTTTTTAATACCAAACATAATTATTGAAAGAAAAAAAAAAGTGTTTTAGACCACACGACTTAATATCTTCAATAACTTATATCTCCCTCTCAGCTTCCGTTCGCCTCGCCCGATCACACTTTTCATAACGCTCTCGTCACACATTCACCAGCTTACTCCCCAAGTCAGGCGTAAAGAAATTTAATAAGTAGCGAAGTGGATATGAGTCGGCTAGCAATATTTAAACATATAAAAAACTTTAACTTACCGAACCCAGTGTTGGTCGTACCAAAGGTTTGTTTCTGGAACATTTCGATGGAGTTTAAACCTCACAGCCAATTCCAATAAACTCCTCAATTCAACTTAGATCACCATGGTGCTCCTGTAAGAAATATACAATTGCATTTACTGCGATAGAGATGATAATATCCTACGTGTAATCATGAGTTGCACAACAGGAGGAGGGCAACCTTACAGACGATCAACTGAGGTAGGGCACAGCAGGGAATATCCTGCTCAAAATCTGGAGCAGACCCACTGGAGAAGTACCTCGACCTTTCAGAAGATCACAGCTAAATAATACTGCTCTCAAATCTTATATAAAAAAGCTAAAATGTTACTTCATAATAATTAGTAACAGTATCAGTTCAGCCTATTGCAGTCCACTGCTGAACAGAATATGTTTGTAATATCAAATCATTTATTTTATTTTGATAATACTATTTTTTTATATTGTAATTAAGCTATGGCCTATGTTGAGCAGTGGCTTGTTACATGTTGAATCAATCCAAAAAGTTTTACTGTTATTTTAACCTTTAACCTGTCCTTAGATGTATAATACAAACAATTTTTACTATTTTGGTATATAAATTGAATTTGTCATGTACAATAGGTTATAATACAATGGTTTTGATATGCCAATGGTGACCAAAAAGAAAACTATTTATAATACTGTTATTTTTTTTTTAAACTAATACATATTAATAAAAACTAATACATATACAATATATAGGTGCGTGTGTGTGCCTAAAACAACCACGGTTCAGCGGTTCGATTCCCGCTTGGGATGGATATTTGTGTCTTTCTGAGCCTCTCAACCGTGCCTCAGAGAGCATGTTAAGCCGTCTGTCTCTGCTGTTATCATAATTACCTGATAGCGATCATTACTCATAATAGGGAACATAACTGCCAACCCAACAACCTGTATAGTTTAGGTTTTATTATTTTATTGAATATGCTCCGAAACAAACACCTAGGAATTGATTAAATTGATCAGTAGCTAATCTATAAGTAACAAAACTTTTATGACCATAATAAAAAAGGTTTCAGTGGAAAAGGTCAATGTTTTTAAAATCTTATATTATTACTGACGACTGTCTGATATTACAGATGCGATCACGTTTTATTGCACCATGTGACGTCATTATTAGCGATTTGGGTATTTCACATTGTTTAGTAAACATTACATTTAGGTTATTTAATAATAAACCCCAAAAGTCAATGTTTATTTAATATTACAAGTAATGTATTTTAAATTGAAGATCATTATGTGTGACCATTTTTTTTAATTATCTTGCACCGAAATTAAAATTTCGTAATAATTTAACACAAACAACTACTTACGGGGGTATTTTGAAAGGAAAATGTATTGAGAGCAAAATAATACTATTAAGCACGCTGTCCAACAATGAATTTTTATTTTTTGATAATTATTGTTTTAATGAATAATTTTGAGGAAAACAAAAAATTATTTTGACATTATTCCCAAAAAGAAGTTTGATATCAAACTGCGTTTTTAGAAAAATGAATATCGATATGTTGCTTGCTAATAATACGCCTTGAATATTAAAATATAATTTAAATATTTTATTTTTACGAAAAACTGTCGGTTAAATTTAATATTCTAGGTTACAAAAGAGTAAGGTAGCTTGTTATTGGTAAAATACTATAAATTTTATTTAAATAACACTCACGGGTAGATAATTGATGTTTAATGAATGGTTTGATGAATTTTATCTCATACACTTTATAATTATTAGAATTTGAACACTTCACAAAATACGAATAGTAACGAACCACTGCGAATAGTAACAATATGAGAACTTGAGAAGCACAACCAAAATGCAGATTATATTTACGATACAGATTCAAAATATTAACATATGAAATGTGTCTAATAAGAGCCGCAAAAAAATAAATAAATATACTACTAAGAGTAGTAACTACTTAGAACTAGTTGGATACTGTCCCAAAGTCATACTTTTTAAATTTAAACTACAATTAATTAATCATTTGTGCTGTGTGGCTACGGCACTAAAGAATTTAGCCACCCCCTCTCTTCCCGTGGGTGTCGTAAGAAGCAACTAAGGCATAACAAGGTTCCACAACCATCTTGAAACTTAAGAAGCCGACCGATGGCGGGATAACCATCCAACTGCTGGCTTTGAAATACACAGGTCGAAGACGGGCAGCAGCGTCTTTGGTGCGACAAAACCAGTACTGCGGTCACCAACCCGCCTGCCCAGCGTGGTGACTATGGGCAAAACACATGAGTTCACGTTATTTTTGGCGTAAACTTGTGGAGGCCTATGTCCAGCAGTGGACTGTATAGGCTGTAATGATGAATTAATCATTTAATGAGAATTGGAAATTATTTAAATCCTTCCAAGTAAATTCTTAATTCTTTTTTTAATTCTCTATTTTAAGAAAAATAACTTATCATAAACGAATTTACTTGTGATTGTCGTAATAATTGTGTTTGCTAGCAAAAGAAAAAAACCGACTTCAATTACATAAACAAGTAGCAGGTTTTAGTTGCACCGCGTTCCGACGACGTTGAGAAAATCTCAGACCTCTGAAGGCCTACTGGTTTATTTCTTGTCGCCTCGTATGACATCCTCTGTAGCTCATATGTTCCTCTAATTTTAATTTTTTACAGGTCCATCGCGACCGACACAGGATTTAAGGTTTTTTTTTCTTCTTCATAATTGAATGTTTTATAATTTTGGTGCGTCTATTTTGAATTAAATACGCGCAGCCATGTAGGCGCGGCTGGCAGGGTCACCACGTAGGGATGTGAGTATTAAAACAACCCAGCGATGATATAATACTAATCCTTTATTAACAATCATCAAATATATATATATAGAATGGTATACACAAACAAAATACATATGCTTATTATACACTACAACACAAAGTAAGTAGACGAAAAAAATTAAAAAACGCTCTAGTCGTCACTACGATTTTTGAGGGTTCCCCTCGACTTCTCTGCGATTTCATCATCAGATCCTGGTTTCCTTATCATGGTACTATCCTTGGGATATCTCCTTTCCAACAAAAAAAGAATTATCAAAATCAGTTCGTAAACGACGAAGTTATCACCAAACATACATAAAAAATATATATATATATACGGTCGAATTGAGTAACGTCCACCTTTTTTAAAGTCAGTTAAAAAATCATATTGCAGAAAAGCTTACTTGACTTGAATTTACGGTTGCAAAAATATGTCTTTATTATGTCAAAAATAAAATTTATACGTAGACTCCTAAGAGTTGTGTAAAGGGCCCTGTAAACGATCAAATTATCTATCCAATTTTTGTTTGACAAACGTGTTTGTCAAATTTTTTGATAGTGACATGGAGTATTTTCTCTATGCTCCATGTGTGCGACTATGTTTGTTCATCCCATATCCTTTTCAACTGTCCCAAACTCCTTTACCCTATTTATGATGTCCTTCCCCCTGAAATCCCCCGTCCTGTAAATATTGTTTGCTTATTGATGCTTGTATTTAGTCCTCATTGTACATTCTTGTGTAGATATATCAAACGTAATAGAATTAAATTGTAAATAAATTAGGTATTGTTCTATTATTTAATTGTTTATAGTGTAGATGTAAATAAATTATTAATAATATTCTTGTTTATGTATATAGTATATTTAGTGCTTGTGTTGTTTTAGGTTCATAGTTTGATATATAATACCTACTATTTTGGCAGTCTTCAAAATTCTACTGAGGTTGCTACCTCTAATTCACCGACCAATCTCCGTCGTGTCTTCTCCATCTTACGTGACATTGGCGAAATCATCTGTGCTATTCGGCACTAGTGAAAGCCATTAATTCTAAATTCATTCATTCATTCAACTATGTTTGTCAAATAAAATCTCCTTTATCGCCATCCAATCGCCATCGCCTTGCAACCATGAAGAACAGCACTTACTGCAGCCACTTATGGGATGGCTCTGCCAAGTACCAGCTCGCTGCTTTGGATTCTGTGGATCGACGCGCCAGAAGACTCATCGGTGACAAATCGCTGGTTCGCTCTAGACTTCAAAGTCTCGAACATCGGCGCAAGGTTGCTTGTTTGTCGGTATTT
This sequence comes from Melitaea cinxia, assembly GCF_905220565.1. Classification (NCBI taxonomy): domain Eukaryota; kingdom Metazoa; phylum Arthropoda; class Insecta; order Lepidoptera; family Nymphalidae; genus Melitaea; species Melitaea cinxia. Next base: position 7,167,626 of record NC_059418.1, on the reverse strand, counting down.
TATAAATTATATTTCGGAGAGTGTGCTCTAGAACTATACAATTTGGTTCCACCATCACCTTTCTACCACCGAACCGCAAGGCATCGCATGAATCTGCACCGCTATGTGGTTGAAATCCCACGATCTCGCACTAAACGATTTGCTTCCTCGTTCCTAATACGCACCGCAAAAATTTGGAATGCCCTTCCGGCTTCCGTTTTCCCAACGAACTATAAGTTGGGTATCTTTAAATCAAGAGTGAATAGGCATCTTCTAGGCAAGCGCGCACCACCTTAGGCTGCATCTTCACTTGCCTTCAGGTGAGATCGCAGTCAAGCGCTAGTCTATATATTAAAAAAAAAAAAAAAAAAAACGATACGAACTGACGTTTAACGACTAACAAATAGACACTTTTGACCAAAATAACGCGTCACTTAGCATTTCCTTTAAAACACAAAGCTTTAGATTAGGAAAAACCGAATTTCGGGACCGTGGGGGGAAGGGGGGGGGGACGCTACCCCTGGTACCACTGTCACACCTCAGAACCCCATGGTTATGGAAATATCCATGGATAATAGTTATATATATATACGGTCGAATTGAGTAACCTCCTCCTTTTTTTGAAGTCGGTTAAAAATGGTAATACTTCAAGCTATTTCACATTGAAAATTCCCGTTTTTAAACTATCGACTCCAAATTTGATACGAATCTCCTATGTGTGATGTAGAAATGATCGATGAGCGGATTTTAGGATAACTCATGCTCAATAAGAATTACGGGGGTGGGCGTTAACAATGAAAATTTTAAATGTATGCAACTTCGAAACTACTGAACCAATTTTTATCAAATTTTTTAAGCATCTGTAATTTGGTCCAACTTGGGAGATAGGGTAGTTTTTATCTCAATTGGACCCAACAGGTGGCGCTGCTATTGGTATGTAACTCCGAAACTACTGAACCAATTTTTATCAAATTTTGTAAGCGTCTGTAATTTTGTTTGACTTGGAAGATATGGTAGTTTTTATCTCAATTGGACTCGATAGGTGGCGCTGCTATTGGTATGAAACTCCGAAACTACTGAACCAATTTTTATCAAATTTTTTAAGCATCTCTAATTTGGTCCAACTTGGGAGATAGGGTAGTTTTTATCTCAATTGGACCCAACAGGTGGCGCTGCTATTGGTATGTAACTCTGAAACTACTGAACCAATTTTTATCAAATTTTGTACGCATCTATAATTTTATCCAACTTGGGAGATAGGGTAGTTTTTATCTCAATTGGACCTGTTAGGTGGCGCTGCTATCAGTATGTAAGTTATCAAATTTGGTAGCTGTTTTCCGGGCAGAACAACATCTGCCGGGTTCGCTAGTATATATATATATATATATATATATCTAGCTAGTAGCTCTGAAACTACTGAATTAGTTTGTATCAAATTTTGTTAGCTTAAGTAATTTGGTCTCACTTGGAAGATATGATAGTTTTTATCTCAGTTGGACCCGGTAGGTGACACTGCTATTGGTATGTAAGCTATCAAATTTGGTAGCTATTTTCCGGGCAGTACAACGTCTGCCGGGTCCGCTAGTTAATAAATATACATAAATAAATGCTTCACATTCAACGGCTCCCAGTAAGATTTTCTCCTGTATCAGAGGTCCGGAAACACACACAATACACAAGCACAAGCGCCCAGACCACGACCAACGTCTATATGGCCAGTACAAATGTCTATCGTGAGCAGAGATCCAACCCGTGACCACCAGCACAACAACCGGTGCTTTTGACCGCTGCGCCAACGCGTCGTCAAATAATCGCAGTATAAACATGAGAAGAAATAACAAAATTGTAAGGAACTCCAAGTCCAACACAAACAATTTTGCAATTGCCTCAACATAAATTTAAAGTTTTCATTAAAAAGAAATTAATAGATAAAGCGTATTATTCGGTGCAGGATTACATAGTTGATAGAGATGTGTGGACTTAGTGACGCTGTATTATTTTCTGGAAAATATTACATTACTAATTTTGTACTAAAACACAGTCTGAATATTATTTTAATTTTTCAAAAGAGTAAAAAAACTCAGAATCTACATTCCGAATCGGTGATTTATTAATTAAAAAAATAAATAATAATCACTTTAAAATTTTAATTTGTAAAATGACGATTCGAAAGTGCTTTTGAAGCCTATTTGAATTAAGTTGTTTGTGATTTGATTTAAAGTCGCTCAACGTGCAATGGAACGGGCTATGCTTGGGGTCTCTCTCAAAGACAGGATTAGAAATGAGACTATCCGCGAGAGAACGAAAGTAACCGACATAGCCCACAGAATTAGCAAGTTGAAGTGGCAGTGGGCTGGTCATCTGTGTCGCAGGACCGATGGCCGTTGGAGTAGACGGGTCCTAGAGTGGAGACCGCGTCTTGGCAAACGTAGTGTGGGACGTCCTCCGGCCCGTTGGACCGACGATCTACGTAAGATTGCCGGTGTAGGCTGGATGAGGATTGCGGAAGACCGGGATGTGTGGCGCGAACTTGGGGAGGCCTATGTCCAGCAGTGGACTGCGATAGGCTGAAGTGTGTGTGTGTGTGTGTGTGATTTGATTTGAACATTGCACTCACTTAGCAAATGTTTCTCTGATGTTGCAGGCGTCCCGAGGCGACCGTACACTTGTTTGCCATTCTAGCAATTTAAAAAGCTTTAAATGTCATTCGGCTATAAATAATATCGTATACATAAAAATCTAATAAACATAAATTATATAACTCCTATATGTTACGAAATGCAATGTGCGGTTTCAGTTGTGAAGTTGTTTTTATTTTATGTAAGATATTATTTTTATACTACAATTTACTGGATTATTATAATTATAAAAAAATAATAATATAAGCTAACATCTGTAATATCTAGATCAGTGTTTCCCAAAGTGGGCGATACCGCCCCCTTGGCTGTAAGAGACTAAAAAAAAATGGTGGTTTTGTGTAGAGACTTGGGGCGATTTGTCATTTAATCTATAAGGACTCTCGACTTAAACTTGTGAACATCAACTAATATTCATTAAAAGATTGCTCAAAGGGGGCACTATAAATTTAAAAATAAGATTTCGTTTTTCTTTACTTTAAAATCTATACTTCAGTTATATGATTTTTTTTTTGTAAATGTACTCTAAGCTACTATCTACAGTAGAATTAAGGACGCGTTAAGATGGTTAAAGAATAAGCTATCGGACATTATAATGATACACATAGATATTATATACATTTTTACCACGCTTTTTTTTAAATATACATTTAGATCGGCAAACATGCGTATAGCTCACCTGATGGTAAGCGATTACCGTAGTTTATAGACGCCTGCAGCAATGAAGCCTGAAGCATAACAATTGGGTTGCTGAACCTACCCCCTATCCCCCCCAGAAGCTCTAGTCACCACGCTACGGGAACACAACATTGCTTGAAAGCAGTATTATTTAGCTGTGATCTTTTACAAGGCCGAGGTACTCCCTCAGTTAGCTGCTCCAGATTTTGAACAGAACATTTACTGCCGTGCTCTACCTCAGTTATACATAAGTTACTAGTAATAAAGTCTTTAAGCTTTTATGAAATAAACAGTATCGTTGAAATAGTGACAATATGATATGATTCATATGACAGGAATTTATTTCTTTAACAGGTCTACCAATCCAGGTCCTAAATTTCGGTCTAAAACTAGAAGGCCTTATAGATCTAGGCCCGAAATGGAATTACGTGTACAAACTTTCATCTTTCAATGATGATCACGAAATAATTTTAACCGATTCAATTGAAAAAAGTAATCCTAATGAAAAGAAAGATTTTGATATTTTAAACCATCATTTATTAACATCAGATGTTTCTGATACTGAAATATCTATAACCAACAAAGAAGACCCAAAGTATCAAGTTGAAGTAGATTTAAAACGTGGTGATAATAAAAAGAAAAAGAAAACTCGGAATAAGACATCGAAAAATAATAAAAAAACAAACAAACATAATACGAAACGATACAAATTTACTATGCAATTTGTTCCACTACGTAGCACGCATAAATTCGGTGAAGATACAGTTTCTGAAAGTTTCAATCAAAACGATGGAGCAGATAAGAGTACAAATAAAAATTTGAATAAAAATATACATTTGATAGGTGATAAATTAAATAGTACAAAGTTAAAAGACAATCCAAAAATATACAATTTCATTATACACATTTTCAAACAGTCTCTAAACATTTTCGATAAAATGAAGGAACTGGCTGCTGATGTGGAAAAAAAACAAAAAATCGAACTATTGAAAATACTTTATATTGAAAAATTTGGTGAATTTGTTAATGAAACCGAGAAGCATAAATTAAAAACGAAATTATCAACGCAAAATGTAATTCTGAATGTTATAGATGTGTCTAATAATATTTTAAAAAGACTTGTCAGTCATTTATATATAGATAATCAAGATACCAAGGGAAACAATATAAAAAGAAACACAGACATTTTAAAGGTATTCGAACGTGAAATCAAAAAAGAGAGAGATATAGAAAACAAACACGCTTGCAACAAATTAGGTGTATGTCGTAAGGATGACGAATACAGCGATTTTATTATTAAGGTTTTAAGTATAATCCTCCAAACTGATGATTATAAAATCAAACAGGCGACAAATTCTATGACAGAAACAGTAAAAAATAGTGATCTAACTAACTTAATGGATTATGAAACTGAAAAAAAATTACGTAAAACAATCAATGACATTGAAATGTGGGAAGCATCATTGTTACGATCAATGTTTGTTATATTAAACACAGTAATTAAAAATAAAAATCGACCTATATCAGTAATAGACAAAATTGATATAAAATTAGCCAATCGTACAGTAGTGTTTTACGATTTACTAAATATTATGAATGAAAATATGGGTACAGTGGAAAATAAAGTGAAACAGAGAGAGTGTATAAAAGATTTGGAAGATTGGAGGGATGGCAAGCGAAAAAACGTTCAAAGTAGTATTGAAGCTATAATAAAACAAATGATAGAGGGCTTAGAGAAATTAGATTACGAGATTAGAAAGGTTGTTAACGATGTAATTAAACTTCTAGTAAAACGTTGAAAATGAATTTATTTTATGTTATACGACTAGGAAAGCCAACAACCGCTATGGTTTAGTGGTTCGAGTGGTCGCTCCTACATGGAGAAAGAGGACTGTGCCAACAGTGGAATGTTACAGGCTGAATGCGATGCGAATGTGAGCGTAGCCAATAAATGTACGCCTGATGGTAAGCGGTTACTGTAGTCTGTAGACGCCTGCAAGCATCCCCCGACCTTGTCGAGCAGCTCTCTACCTTACTCACAGGAACACGACACTATTTGAGACCTGTAATATTTAGCTGTGTTTTTTTTTCCTAATATAATATCTAGATAAATTGTTTGGTTCATATAAATTCCTACATTGTTAATATTTTGTGCCGTTTTCGAGAACGTGGACCCTCATGACCATTATTCAAAATAATAAGTGCTGCTTACATATAACTATTTCAAGACTCATTCTTTTTTTAACCGACTTCCAAAAAAGGAGGAGGTTCTCAATTCGACTGTATTTTTTTTTTTTTATGTATGTTACATCAGAACTTTTGACCGGGTAGACCGATTTCGACAAATTTTGTTTTAATCGAAAGGTGGTGTGTGCCAATTGGTCCCATTTAAATTTATTTGAGATCTAAGAACTACTTTTCGAGTAATCTTTGATAACGCGTAGTTGCTTTACTATTTTTTCGTCGATCTACGTTGTATTACTTGTCGATGTAATTGAAGTCGGTTTTTTTTTCGTTTGCGAGCAAACACAATTATTCAATGGCTTATGTATTATCAAACATATTTGGCAGTTTTTTTTTAGTTTTCAAAACTGAAGCACGTAAAGGTAAATTAGGGGTAAACAAAAAAAAAAAAACACAAAATTGAAAATAAAACAAATTTATATAAATCTATAATATTTACTAAAATATTGTAATCATAGAAAAGAAACTTATATATCTTTTAATATATCTTTAATAGTACATAACCCTTTCCTGAGAAAATATTACGATTATTCATTTAAGTTAAAGTCATCATCAGGTATACTCTCTAGATCGGCTGATTTCATTGAAGACGGTTGAGTTTTGTCCGATGTTCTGTCTACATCAGTTTCAGACTCAGTAACTTTCTCACCTGCCTCATTTTCTCCAATTTGTGCATCAAGAGCTTCCATCAGTCTCTTATCGTCCATTTCCCCATCACTTAAATCTTCTAAATCATCCATATTAAATTTTTCATCACTATTCCCATTAACATGTTCAGTTTTATCCTTGTCTTCCTCAATTTTCTCACTAACTTTTTCTTTTGTACTTTCATTATCATTGATTGAAGTATCATTAGCTTCAGTAACTTTACCAGTTACAGTATCATTAAATTTCTCACTACTATCTGATTCTGTAACTTCATTTTCAGTATGAATTTGTGTGGGTTCTTCTGTATTTTCTTCTTTGTTAGTAACTTGTATTGCAACATTAGAACCATTAGTTTCATTTTCTTGTGTTAATTTCACTTCTTCGTTACAATTACTTATATCACTATTTACAATATCTGTATTATCGTGTAGAATATTTACAGTTTCTGATTTTTCAGTGTTTTCTATTGAATTTTTATTTGAATTATTATCTTCTTCTTTCATTTCTTCACCGTTTTCTTGCTTACCTAGCTCTATTTTATTACACTTTGAACTTATATCTATAGGTGAAGTTTCATTTACATTTTCATCACTGTTTGATTTCGCAATAGCTTCATCATTACTCTTTGCCGTTGATTCCGAATCAACTTTATCGTTATTATTTGATCTATCAAACAATGAATCAAAATCATCATTACTGACTGTTGGAGCGTCGTCGTTACCAAATAACGAATCATTATCCCCACTTTTATCGACTGATTTATTAAGCGATACATCGACTTTATCGACCGATTCATCAATTGTGTCATCCAAACTGTCGATTATATCGTTGATACCACGATTCAACTCAGTATCGAATTCGCTGACATTCAAAATGGAATCAAACGCCTTTTCAGCTTTAACTTTTCTACGTTTCTTCGGCACTTTACCAAGGAATCTTGGCGAGAATATAGTTTTTAGTGATAGAGATGTCAAATTATCGACTGTTTTCGATACGTCGAGCTCTGCATCACTATCTGTGTCCTCTGAATCCCAGTGTACATATTTGTCTGCATCAAAGGCTTGACGGATATCATCGTTTATGTTCACCATGTATCCGGGTTCACTTTTAATGCGTAAGCTTGATATGTTTGGGTATATAAGATTTTTGTCTAGACCATAGTCCTGTAAAAGAAATGAAAAATTATTTTTTAAGAGTTAATGTCCAAAAAACATTGTTATAATATATAGCTGGGTTGTTGCGAATATGCGCATCGACAAATGCGGAACATCTGCACTGAAACAGACATATGAATTCGCATCGCGCCAGCATTACCAGAGAACCAATATTTAATAGAGTTATATGACTCATTATGAAATAGATTTTATATATAATAATTTAAAAAAAAATCATTACATAAATAAAACTCCACACTTGACTCAACTCTATAATTGAAAAAATATATATATGAAAGATAACACATATTAAAATTTAATAAATTTTCTTTCATTTATAAGCATAAAATTAAAATATTTTGAAAAATCCTGAGATCTGTGATGTGACCTGACATCATCAGCATTAGTCAGCCTTCGATAATCCACATTCGCGTCTGCATCAGTGGATATCAAAATTATCAATTTTCAATTTTCAAAATTAGGTCTTAACACACAATACACAAGCACAAACTTCTAAATCACGACAAACATTTATGGCCTACATATGGCCATTACAAATGTCTGTCGTGAGCGGGGATTTAACCCGCGACAAGGTTAAGGTGGTAAGGTTAGTAGGTTAGAAAAGGAGATAAGTAAAGTAGGTAAGTAAGGAAAGTAGGTAAGTAAGGAAAGTAGGTAAGTAAGGAAATTAGGTAAGTAAGGAAAGTGTATAAGGTAAGCAAGTAGGTAGATATAATAAAAAAGCTTACATAAGGCACATCTGAGACATCATAATGTTCTCCGGACACGTTCTCGAGCAGGGGGTCACAGCGAGCCACTCGTACCTGTAGCGGTTTCAGAATGCGACGGATCTTGGGACTTATCACTACTTCTGTAACGAAATATTTATTTTAATATCTATACAAATAAATAATACACGATACATATACCAAAATATAATTTTTTTTGATAATTTTTGTCTATCTGTTTGTTCCGGCTAATCTCTGAAACAGTCTGACCGATTTTGACGGGACTTTTGCTGGTAGATAGCTGATGTAATCAGGAGTAATTTAAGTAACTTTCATTTTATAAATGATTTTATTCATTTTGTAACTCTGCGAACGGAACAGCATTTGAATTTTCAAATTTTTCAATCAAATCTCAAGAGCTGTAAGTTTGAAATGAAAAATTGTTTATGTTTTTTTTTTTTTTTTTTTTTTTATAACGATATATATCCACGGGCTTATAATGCCCGTGCTCTTGTTATTCCAATTATTTGTTTGTTACTCTCGATACCTTGGCACCTACATATGCAACTTAGAGACTAATTAAACTAAGCTTAGTATCACTAATCCTACGTGAGTCCACCGACCAAAATTTAAAGTTATGCTATCTTAATTTACTTATATATATAATTACTACTATTTATTATTACTTTTTCCTTTTCGTCACTTTTATCTTACAATTGTCCAGGGGTAGAAGCTGTGTACATTTCTTGAAATTTTTGTATTTATACTGTTATTTTTATTATCTAAGTTTATATTTACACTTATATGCTAGTTATCATATATTTACACTTATTTCCTAGTTACCTTATATATACACTTATGGCCTACTGGCCTACTTACAATATACACTTAGCCTAGGTTACTGTTAGTAAGTTTTTTTTTTTTTTTTTCGTTTTTTGTTTCTTTTTTATATATATTCTTATATATTTATCACCATATATGTATTTTTTTTTTAAATTAATATTATATAATTAATCTTAATTAATTTGTTACACATGTTAAGTATAAATAATTTGTACACGTTATGTTATATGTAATTAATCCTATTTAATTTAGTAATTATTATTTATATTTATATAATTAATCGTATTTAATTTAGCACTTAGTACTTATGTTTATATACACACTATTTATTTATTCAACAAGTGTCTTCACACGTCAATAGTTTTCAACATGTCGAGCACACTCTCAGTGACGGCGGCATCTCTGTGATGAATCGCCATCTTGAGACTGTGCTCGAGTATTTTCTTATCCGCGGTCTCCGCTGCCCTCGCCACAAAGCGACCAATTGCGTCGTCACGGTCGTCGGTGTAATAAAAATTGTTTATGTTAGAAAATCCATTATTCGTGTAAAGCTACATAGCATCGCAGTAACTTTTTTTCACAAATTAATGCGGATGATACCGACGGGGGACAGCAAGTTAATTATATAATTATACCGGAAGCAGTCACTAACAGTGACGAAAAACAAAGTTTGCAAAGACGACAACGTGTCGCACGGTATTTAGTTTGATAGACGACTTTATTATATTTCCTGCCTTTTTGTGTACGAGAGTAGAGGCCGTACACCGTCAAAGCAAGAGAAGTACAGAGCATGATCAAGTTATCCTACCTTTCTCCTTCTGTACACATGTAATTCTGTGCCTTATCAAACTTTTCTGCGAGTAGAAATGTTTATTGCAGTTACTGCAGTCAGCTGAAACAAAAATTTTAATCTTATAATTTGTATCGACCGATTCGCTTAGACCGAATATAAAATCATCATATCAAATATTTCGATCTAGCGGGCACATCGTTACATAGCTTAATTGGCTAGAGCACCGACATGGTCGGTCGGAGATGCAGGTTCGATCCCCGTTGGAACGGTCGATTTTTGATATGGTATTAAAAATTGTTTAAATCTTTTATTGTTATTGAACAAAAAATTTAATGAAAAATAATAGTATCAGTAAATCAAGCCGGAGAAATAATAATGCGAGCGAGATGAAAACTATTACGAGTATATATTTGCATCACAAAAATAATTAATAGCAACGCGTGGGCACGGGTCGGCTAGTATACAACAAAGTCGGCTAGTATACAAGTTAGTTGTGCCCTACAGTTTCAACCGCGTTTATTAAAAAAAAAAAAAGATACATTATACAACCTATAGCCTTTCTCGGTAAGCGGACTATCCGATATAGAAAGAATTATACAAGGGAGCCAATAGTTTCTAAGCTTATAATATTAGTATAGATAAAAATGATATGAAGTTTTAAAGTATTCAAATAATTTGCTTTGTTTCTTATTAAAGGAAAATTGGACATATATTGGGAAGTTTCAGAATACGTACGATTATTCAAGATTTACGCGTTTAACATTTCTAGTCTAACAAGACAAGGCAAAATCTGTCAGGCCAGCTAAATAACAGCCCTTGCAATGCTCCTGGTGTTGCAGGTGTCTGTAGGCTACGGTAACCGCTTACCATCAGGTGGGCCGCACGTTTGCTTGCATCCTCATCATCATTATTCATCATCAAAACAGCCTATCACAAAAATCTCGGTTCTCTGCAGTCCCCATCCAGCCTCGGGAATAGTGGAGCTACCGTTAACTAAGGGCCGAAGTGCCTGTGTCGATATCATTTGAGGTAAGGTAAGATGGGTAAGCAGGTTGGTGACCGCAGAGCTGGCTTTGTCGCACCAATGACGCTACTTCCCATCTCCGATCAGTGTATAACTAGGTCGACAAACAAGCGTACGGCTCACCTGATGGTAAACGATTACCATAGCCTATAGACGCCTGCAACACCAGAAGCATCGCAAGCGCGTTGCCGACCCAATCCCCAATCCCCCCAGGAGCTCTGGTCACCTTACTCACTAACGGGAACACAATACTGCTTGAAAGTAGTATTCTTTAGCTGTGATCTTCTGTAAGGTCGATCAACTTCCCCAGTCGGGTGCTACATATTTCAAGCTGGACATTTCCTGCTGTGCCCTACTTCAATTAACCTGTCATCAGTCTATATATATAAGCCAGCCATCCATCCGTTTCTACTATTCCAAGTTCATAGTGGAACTTCCTTATCCCCTAGTCACCACTTATTAGCTATTTTAGTGATATATAAAAATAAATAAAATCTATAAGCATATAAATACCTCCTTGCTTCGGACATTTGTGAATATTGAGCAACGTCTTCCTCGGGAATGTTTTCTTACAGTCCGTGCATTGTATGTCTTTATTATGTTTCCTGATGGACTTCTTATCGGCATGCCTAAAAAATATAACAGACCATTTGATAGTTGAAAGGATTATGTTCTCAATTAGACTACATTTTTGGGAGCAGCGTTCTGGAATAAGATCCCTTTACCTACTTGGAGAAAGAGGCCTATGCCCAGCAGTGGGATGTCACAGGCTAATTTAACATTTATACTCACTTAGCATATGCGTGCGATCTCATGTGGTTACTTAGCGACCTGTGGTTGTCGAACTGCACCTTGCATATTTTGCATTTGTGGACCGGGGGCGGTGATTTGCTCCTGCCGTTCGATGTTCTCAAAGTCCTAGGGGGCAGTGTCTTTATTAACAACCTGGAATGTTAAAAAACGAGCGTGCTTTAGACGACACGACTGAAGTAAGACTTCTTTGGCTCCATCTAACTTATATCTATCTCACTCTCAACTTCCGTGCATATAGAAGTTTTACTTCAAAATCATCAATAACGCTTTTAAAGATTTTTTTTCTGTGCAGTTAAACGTGAAATAAATGTATATGAGTAAACATACTCGCAAACAAAAAAAAAAAAAAAATGGTTAAAAAAGTCGGTTAATTATTTACATTATTAATATTTTGCATGACAAGTGTTTCAATAAGAAATTGTCTTCTTTTAACTTAAGTATCAATCATTTCTTTTTTTTTTTAGTTAAGTAACATTAGTTTTGCAACTTTTGCAGACTGCAATAAAATTTCATTTTTTATTTTTAAAAGTATGTTGTACGCGTCCTTATTGGCATTCATAGCAGTGCTTGTATTGATGTTATATAATATTTAAATGAATTGTGTCCAAAATAAATTTGTATATATAAAAATTTCGTGTCACGATGTATGTTCCAGATAAACTACGAAACTACTGAACCAATTTTTATCAAATTTTGTAAGTATCTGTAATTTGGTCCAACTCGGGTGATAAGGTAGTTTTTATTTCAATAGGACCCGGTAGGTAGCGCTGCCGAGTCCGCTAGTAAATCTAAAAAATGAATACGCAAAGCAAAAACTTTGTACCTTTTTATGAAAATTGCGCGGACGGAGGACTATGAAATTTTGCACTTATAGTTTATGATTTATATATAGTGAAGAATACCAAATTTTTTTAAAAATACATTAAATCAATAAAAAAAAAAAAAAAAAAACATTAAAAACATTACCATGTACCGATACAGACACGCATAAATACTCTTTTGTTTAATGTACTAACTTATAATTGAAATTATTTATGGTCGAATTTAGACCACTGGGCGACCACTATTACTTATAAAGGTATATACTAACTTGACTCTCTTGCTCGGTATCTCCTTCTTGACCTGTATGTCTCTATCACGAGGACGCTTCATCCTTGGAGTCAAGTACGAGTCTTCCTCCATTTTGATATTAGATCTTTTCAATATCGACTTGGGCTGTTCTGTTTTCTTTGATTTCTGAAAATAATTTCAATGGATACTAATATCGACTGACTATGACATGCTATGTTCTGGTATATACACGCACATGATGTGTATACAAGGGAATGACAATTACTTTTTTTTTTATATATCACCAGGTCGGCATACAAGTGTACGGCTCACCTGATGGTAAGCGATTATCGTAGCTTATAGACACCTACAACACCAGAAGCATCGCAAGCGTGTTGCCGACCCAATCCCCAACCCCCCCAGGAGCTCTGGTCACCTTACTCACCAACAGGAACACAATACTGCTTGAGAACAGTATTATTTAGCTGTGATCTTCTGTAAGGTCGAGGTACTACCCCAGTCGAGCTGCTCCATATTTTGAGCAGGAAATTCCTGCTGTGCCCTACCTCAGTTAATTAAACCACACCATTTACAAGATATATACAATACATCAGTCACATAGAAGTTTAGTCACGAGATACGTTTACAATTGAACTTAGACCACTGCTTTGATTCAAACAGGATTTTTTTTTTATTAAGATGGTGCACATAATGAAATATTATGCTCAAAATTTGGATATTCAGCCCGACTTGGAAAGTACCTCGACCTTACAGAAGATCACAACTAACTATATCATCAAACAGTGTCGAGTTCCTGTGGTGAGTAAGGTGATCAGAGTGACTGCCTGGGATTGGTGATAGGGTTGGCAATGCTTGCGATGCTTCTGGTGTTGCAGACGTCTATAAGCTACGGTAACCACTTAGTATCAGATGGATATGAACGTAAATGGTTTCACATACATTTAAGGAAGTAAATTTCGATCCCTGCACATGACACATTCGTATTGGCTATAGTGATGTTTGCCGTGGTCTGGGTGTTTGTGTAGTAGCCTCATAGAACACGTTAAGCCGCCGTTCCCGATTGTTAGCATGTACACCTGATACCGGTCGTTACTCATAGAAAGGAATATATCCGCCAACCCATGTTGTAGCAGCGTGGTGGATTAAGCTCTGATCCTTCTCCTAGATCCCCATCTGGGAGAAGGATCAGAGCCTCTTTCCCCAAAGAGGCCTATGCCCAGCAGTGCGATATTACAAGGCTGAAGCGAAGTAAATTTACTTATATATTATTATTATATAAGCTACATGCTTATGTAAATGGACTATCCAATGGTAAAAAAAAAATTGAATTCAAACCAGTATGATTGGGAGTAGCGCGTTCAAACGAACAACATTACAGCTTCATAATATTAATACAGATATAAAATAAATCAACATTTACCTGCATCTTACTCAGGAGAACGTCGTCTTCGTTGTACCTCTTAGTGCCTCTAAGACGCGGTGGACTGGGCTGTTTGCTTCTCAGCGATCGAGATTCAGTTCGACTGTCTCTACTGTCCCGGCTCTCTCTTTTTGAGCTACTCGATATCTGTAATGAAAGAAAAAACGAGTGTGCTTTAGACCACACGACTGAAGTAAAACTTCTTTTCTCCATCTAATTGCCCGATCACACTCTCCGTAACGCTCTCGTCACGCATTCACCAGCTTACTATCCAAGTCAAGCGTGCATAAAGAAGTTAAGAAGTTTTATTCCAAAAATGAGAGTGCTTTAGATCACACAACTGAAGTATAGGGAAGGCTTTTTCCAGCAGCGGACTGTAATAGTTGGTAGCTAATAATATTTGGTTGGTTGGTAAAAGATGTGGTATCCAACAGATTAAAATTTTCAATGTATTTATATATGAAATGACATCTAATTTCTAACTTTACAAATGACTCAAGGAGGTTCTAAATTTCACTGTATTTTTTATGTGTGTGTGTGTGTGTGTGTGTGTGTGTCTATTTGTAACTTTTTACCGGGTGTTCCAATTTTAAGAATTCTTTTTTTTTTAATGGAAAGAGATCAGACAAGTAGTTTTTGACTCATATCCAGTGAGGAGTATTTACTTGAATATTTTTTTTTGTATACCTGGTACATTGTATTACTAGTCGATATAGTTGAAGTCGATTTTTTTTTCGTTTGTGAGCAAAACTTATTGTGTGTGATTTTCGTAAAAATTAAAAGGTGAAAGTTTCATTGCTAACTGTAAAAAAGTGCTTTTTTATATACAACCAGGTCGGTAAACAAGCGTACCGCTCACCTGATGCTAAGCGATTACCATAGCCCATATACGTCTGTAACACCAGAAGCTAACAAGCGCGTTGCCGATCCTACCCCCTATCCCCCCAGGAGCTCTAGTCACCTTACTCACACAGGAACACAACACTGCTCGAAAACAGTATTACTTAGCTGTGATCTTCTACAAGTTCGAGGTACTACCCCAGTCGGGCTACTCCATATTTCGAGCTGGATATTACCTACTGTGCCCTACCCCAGTTACTACAGTACAGTACTTACATTAGTCCTCTCGTCTCTTTTGTTCTTTCCACTCTTACTGGACTTGTTTCTAGTTTTCAACGTATTTTCGGTGGAGTCCTCATTAATAAATACGGGTTCTGTGACTCCAAGGATGCAGTCTCCTGCGTCAGGCTAGAACAAACATACAATATGATTATATTAAGACTAGCTGTGCCCGCGGCTTCGCCCGCGTTGAAATTAGTGTGTCACAAAATTTTCCCAGCAAACTACCAGTGAAACTCTCATCAAAATCGGCTTAGCCGTTCCGTAAACCTTCCTCTTGCTAATGGTGGAGCCCTCTCTCCAATGCTGAAACCGCATGAAAATCCGTTCAGTAGATTTTGAGCGAATCGATTACATACACTTTTGGGGACTTCGTTTTATAATACACTAACTGTTGCCCGCGACTACGTCCGCGTGGTTATGAAGATATGCATTACTATTAAGATGTTTAACGCAATTTTTTTTTTATTTCAGTCACTTGAAATGCTTATCAAACTGAGTAACTTTTTAAAAGGCACATTTCAGTATAATTATTAGTTATTTTTATAAAACCTCTCTATACACCACATTTTTAGTTTTATTTTCAAGCTGTATATGTTTCATACAAAATATCAACCCCAATTAAACCCACTTAGCGGTGGAATATCGTAAGATCCGTTCTCAGCGGACGTCTGCTATCTATAATCTACTTCCCTGCCAAATTTTATCTTTGTTCAACCTGGATGGATAGACCATCCAGCGGTTTTGAGTTCTCGGAGTCAGTGACCTTTTTTTATATATATATAGATTACGATGCATTATTTGGACACCTTCTCATCATCTATAAGGCATACATTTTAAATTTCAAGTGTCTTACTTCAAAAACATGGGACTTTCACACAAACTTCTAACCCCCGTTTTACCCCCTTAGGGGTCGAATTTCGTAAAATTCGTTCTTAGCGGATGTCTACGCCTTATAAGGAGCCATCCTGCCAAATTTCAAGTTTTTAGGTGTTATAGTTTCGGAGATTTCGTGATAAGTGAGTCAACCTACCATCCCCCGTTTTAACCCTAAAAGGGTATTGATTTCTAAAGATACATTATTTAGACACCTTCTCATCATCTATAGAGCATACATTTTAAATTTCAAGTCTCTTACTTCAAAAACATAGGACTTTCATACAAACTTGCAACCCCCGTTTTACCCCTTTAGGGGTCGAGTTTCGTAAAACCCGTTCTTAGCGGATGCCTACGTCTTATAAGGAGCCTACCTGCCAAATTTCAAGTTTGTAGGTGTTATAGTTTCGGAGATTTCGTGATGAATGACCTTTCGCGTTTATATATATTATAGATTATAGATTATAGATAATTTTTATATATTGACTAGCCCGGTGGCGCAGTTTGTAGGGTGCTTTCTGTTCGATTACCGCTTGAATTGAAATGAATTTTATCTTCGTCTATGGCTTATTAATATTGTTCATTCATGTGCTCTGTGTCACTTTACTATACTTACAATATTACTCTATTGCCTGTGGTCGGAAGTACGCCATATTTGTTTACTATTTAAGACTATTCCAAAAAAAAATAGAATGTATGTCATCATATTTGCAATTAAACAGTGCTCATTTTGATGTAAGATTTATTTATTAAACATCTGGGTGAAAGTAACTCGAACAATATATATTAATGTACCTGTGTATACCTGCCAACCCTGAAGTTATGCCAGGAAAATAATAGACAACCCAATGTTTGTATTTTCTAAAGACTTCAAACTGTCGGTAGGTAACTCGTAGGTACGTTTTTAAAGAAATATGAATGTTTCAATTTGGAATTATCATCAATCAACATAGCCTGATCAGAATTTTTCAGGCAACCCTTTCGAGAATTTTGTCTAATATACTAAAATATATATACCTAAAATAATTTTCATTCATTAACCAGATGAGTGAAATTTGTCTCTGGTTCGTATCTTCTATCATTAAACATATTTGTAGAGACCAAAATAAACATAAAAACAAAAAAAGAAAAGCATCCATTACCCTTACCGCTCCCCTAGGCATCGCCTGTTGAGGCAGGCCTAATCTCAACCTCGTTCTCTTGTTAGTGTGCCTGCACATTTCTAGAAATTCATAGAAATCGTTCACTTTATCAACGCACAGTTCGCATATCAGAGGTGGCATTTTGTCATCTTGATGAACCTGAAAAGGATAATTTTTTTTTATTTATACTTCATCGTGCTTCATCGTACATAATACATATTAAACATATTTCTAGATAGTTAAACTACACAGGTAGTACAATGGGTAGACTAAAGCCCGATCCACATCATAGTGCTCATCTCAATAGGGTAAAGAAGAAACCATAGAAGGAACGTTGTCGGAGTGCGATTTGATCAGGATACAGCCATTGTATCATGTTTAAACCAGTATTTTACTAGATCTAGATCGAACCGAGACCTAACTGAGAACTTTATGTGGATCAGGCCTTATGGCTATTTAGCTATTTCTACCAGACAACACAATTTTATAAATGCGAATAAATCAATAAAGCTAAGTTCTAAACTCAAAAAGAGCTAGACTAATTCTGTGAATCCATTTTTTTTTTCTTTTTATTTGGGAAAACAAACAGTTTTGTTTTTTAATACTTTGGAGATTTCCATGTAATGAAAAAATTGGTATAACCGTAAAATTCAAAATGGCTGAATCAATGCGTCTAATTATTATTTTTTTAATTTTGAATACTTAGAAAAAGTTCTTATGGATTAAAAACCAAAATAATCACACAGGGTATTGGAAAATTTCAGATAAGTAAACATTATTTAAGCTTTTTTTTACCGACTTCAAAAAAAAGAAGTTAGTCAATTTGACCGTATATATATATTTTTATGTATGTTCGGGCATAACTCCGTCGTTTATGAACTGATTTTGATGATTCTTGTTTCGTTGGAAAGGAGATATCCCTAGTTTGGTCCCAGAGAAATCGAGGGAAACTCTCGAAAAGCCGCATAACTTTTTACTGGGTGTACCGATTTTGAAGATTTTCAATTTAATCAAAAGCCGATGTTTATCATGTGGTCACATTTAAATTTCATCGAGATCTGATTACAACTTTTGGAGTAGTCTTTGATAATGCGTATTTACTCAACAATTAATTTGTTTGTACCTATGTTGTATTACTTGTCGATATAATTGAAGGCGGCAATTATGTATTTAACAGTTCTTAAGACAGGACATCTGTGCTGCTAGTAAGCTATACAATATTTTATCTAAATATAAATTACTTAAACATAATTTTAAAATGTTAAACGCTGCCTTGGTTTTTAAACGGTTTTATTTAGCTCACCCCGTTTGTTTTATTTTTTTATTTTTTATTTATTATTTATTCTTGGGTCAAATTTAGTAATTCAAATTTCACCCTCTTCCTGTCAACCGATTAATCTGAAATTTTGTATACACTTTGGATTTTGGTGACAATACAATTATGTTTATTCATTATCATTATAAATTCAAGATGGCCGCCGCTACAAAATGGCGGATAATTTATGTTTTATTATTCCCATCAATATGGGTATCAAATGAAAGGGCTTAACAAGCAGGATACAATATACTATAAAAAATTGAAATACAAGATGGCGGCCGCTACAAAATGGCGGATAACGTAGGTTTTATCAATCCCATCAATATGGGTATCAAATGAAAGGGCTCAACAAGCAGAATACAATATACTATAAAAAATTGAAATACAAGATGGCGGCCGCTACAAAATGGCGGATAACGTAGGTTTTATCGATCCCATCAATATGGGTATCAAATGAAAGTGCTCAACCAGTATAATCAATGTACTATATAAAATTAAAATCCAAGATGGCGGCCTCTACAAAATGGCGGATAACTTAGGTTTTATCAATCCCATCAACATGGGTATCAAATGAAAGGTCTCAACAAGTAGAATACAATTTACTATGCAAAATTGAAATCTAAGCTGGCCGCCGCTACCAAATGTCTGATAACAATTTTTTATCAATCCCACCAATATGGGTATCAAATAAAAGGGCTTGACAAGAAGAATACAGTGCACTATACAACCTCAATATTTAAGATGGGCCTTGCAATAATGAAGCACTAAATGAATTAAACAGAATGCGAAATAAAAACTAAAAACTAGAAAATAAAAATAGGTAAAAAAACTTTTTAAGTTAAACGGTTTTATGTTAAACATACATTGCAATGTTTAAGATAAATGTACTAAAAACCAAAAAATAATAAAATAGATACAGTCGTGGGAATTATAAACATATGCATAGACTAGACTAAAATAAAACCGTGGGGCACGTCAATTGTCTACAAATTATCGACTTAATGTGCGATAGAAGAATCGTTTAATTCGTCGTTAAAATAGGCAGTTGGCCCGCAGACGGTGAGGAAATTACTTACTATTTTCTTGCTCATGGAAATTCCAATAGTTATACACTCCATGTAAATAAAAGAGATCTTTCAACTAGTTTATCGTTGGACATTCACACTGCTGGCTGGCGAGGAATCGTTTCACTGCTCGTAGTTTGTCTTTAATCGACAAAACATATGATAAAAGTACTACTCGCTCACCACTATGAAACCCTAAAACTCGCTTATAATCGAGCTTGCTAGCTTGTTTCCACATTCTAGCCCTACTTATCACACGTCCATCGTTGTCGGTTGAACAACTGCCTAATTATAGTGTAACATTACAAAACAAACATTTTAATCAACGATTGTAGACAATTGACGTGCCCCACGGTTTTATTTTAGTCTAGTCTATGCATATGTTTATAATTCCCACGACTGTATCTATTTTATTATTTTTTGGTTTTTAGTACATTTATCTTAAACATTGCAATGTATGTTTAACATAAAACCGTTTAACTTAAAAAGTTTTTTTATTTTAGATATACTGTTTGGGCCACGTTTTTTAGGTTGGAGCCGGGGGGGACACCATACAACCGTGACCCAGGGTAAACTTAAAAAAAATATGTAAGTCCTGTAAGAATTGTGGCTATTAAGCTAGCTCCTCCTGACTGAATGACTACATAAGTACCAACTGGTGACCCCCATGGTGTTCAACGTGTTAAGGTTGTCCCTTTTTAATAAGCAGTCTATTACAACGCAATTTACTTTCAATGTTGTTCAAATGTTGATGATGGTGAAACTATGGTAATGAGGACTGGCCTAGTTTTAAAATTTACCCCCTGTTCAATAGTAGTAATAAATCATAAAAATAAGTGGTTTCACAGCTTTACTTAGTGCTAACTTATATTTCTCATAAAAAGAACACGATATGAAAAAAAACTAAGCACAGTTATTGTTTTTATAATTATAAGTTTTAAGGTTAATAACCAGGTTTCATAAGGAATTGGATGAAATTTTAAAACTTAAAAATGTAGGCCACTAACAAAACATTGTCAATATATACAAAACACTGAGTTAAAATCTAATTTGTCGTTGTAACTATACGCTAAACATTATATATACAATACTTATCATATTAGAATGAAAAATTAATGTTATATTAACCTCTATTTGAACGCATTCACGAATTTTCTGTTTGAGTTCGACTTCGGCGCCGTCTAAAT
Organism: Melitaea cinxia; assembly: GCF_905220565.1. Lineage (NCBI taxonomy): Eukaryota > Metazoa > Arthropoda > Insecta > Lepidoptera > Nymphalidae > Melitaea > Melitaea cinxia. Next base: position 7,146,889 of record NC_059418.1, on the reverse strand, counting down.
GTACAACGTTCTGTATTATTGGCATTTTGTAGCCAGCACCAGCACCACACAGGCGACATGCTCGATATATCTCGTATATCGTCTGTTTTTCTATCTTCGAATTTATAAAACCATCCATTATTTAATTTCTTCACCATTCACAATATCAATAATAGTATTATTGCCGCTTAGACATAGACGCCATTTATAATGTTGCCATGTTATTGTTGTTTGGATTTCATAAATATAGATCTCAAAGAAGTCAAAGTGAACTGCCGTAAAAATAAATAGTTGAAAAAGCCTAGCTATTTACTTATACATTGTCTTTAATTATAAATTAAAAAAGTGTACTCATGATTAATATGAGTGAATTTAGGGGCGCTGTATTTCATGCAGGATTTCACTAATTCCGTACAAAAAAATATTTTATAAAGTAACTGCGGAGTTTCACGTCGATTCTGCAAAATCTACATTCCGAATCAGTATTAGCTTCAATTTTAAGTATAATTAATTCATTGACTTTGCCGGTGTGCACTACTGTCACGACAGAAAACAAATTAAACCCAATAATTAAATTAAATAATTTGATGGAATTATAAATTTAATGTAATTTACAAAACTAATTGTAAGTAATTTTTTACATTTATTTATATATTATTTTAAGTTACCTCGCATATGAAAATAAATAAAACTTTAATAATGAAAAGTATCAGTAAGTATTGAAAAGTATCAGTAAGAATCAGTATTATTTCTTGGCAACATTAAAATGATGTCATTAATGCAATTTATTCTACTCTATGCATTAATGTTAATGAATGGTTAATGACATGGAGCATAGAGAAAATCAAAAAGTAAAATAACTTGCTTATACAGGAGAAAATGCTCCATGGTTAATGAGGTTTTAATGACATATTGAGCTCCAAGCAAAGAATATAGTACTCTCTACCGAGAGCAGGGCTGACAGATGTATGATTTTAATCGTACTCATACGATTTTTTTTGCATTTTTACTCATGTACGATCGCTAGACCAAGATCGTACACAAAATGTACGATTTTTATATTCCTATTACCTGGAAGCATTTCTTAATTAAAAAACGTCATCCACCGGCAAGCATGAATTTAGGAGAACCACCCCAACTACCTAGCGCGTGCCGAGATCTTTTACTTGAATGAAGTCTCTTTGAATAATCATATAAGAACTGTATTTGTTTGCTTTCTAACAAAACTAATATATATAATATAGATATTTTCTCTTTCGGCAATAATTGCGACTTGAAAAAAACACATTTTGAAATAAAAAAACAATTTAAAAATTATTAAACCCTGGATCAATTTGCTTTAAATTTGTTATGTTTTCCCCATTACAATGCAGATTGTGAACGAGCATTCAGCGAAGTTTATTTAATCAAAACAAGACTTAGAAACAGTTTATCCAATGATACACGTAAGGGCAAATTATAAGCTAAGTAATTAATTAAGAAGAAACGAAAATTTTACGAAGTTTAACCCAACAAATTCTTTTATTAAAAAATATGACCACAGAAAATTTTGTATGAATGTAACAAATAATATTATTACATTTATTTTCTAAAACTAAACGAATTTTGATAATTTAGAATAAAAAATTAGTACTTAGTCTTAAAGGGCTGTACGATCTTTTTATTTCAAAATTTCCTTGGCATACGATTTTTTTTGTAGTCAGCGTACGATCACACTTTTTGTGCACCTGGCAGCCCTGACCGAGGGCTCCAAGGATGGCCTTTTGGATGGCGATGGCATATTTGGTGGCGTTCATTAACTAGTAGATAACTAGATAAAGTAGCTAAGGCTTGAGGTTTTATACACGATCAACAAAAATTCAAATATAACATGCCACTTATACAAACTACTAGTTACGCCTCGCGATCTCAACTACATAATTTCAGATCCCGTGAGAATGTCGGGATATTAAGTAGGGGGTGTCCGGGACACTTGCCCAGGTAGGAGAGATGCTCCAGTCTGATTATATCATTTAAATATTTGCGCTATTTAGCTTGCTGAATGTCTAGCAAGAAAAAAAGATTTTAATATTTTAACATTTTCCCGACAAATATAAAGATAAGCAATAAGTTTCTAAGCATTTGGGTTAATAAATTAATATAGTTTTAGGATCGCAGTGTGATTCAACATTAGGTATGATTTCACATTTTTCTGTAATCACGTGCACAAAAAAAACCGACTTCAATTACATCGACAAGTAACACAACGTAGATCGACGAAAAAATACTCAAGCAACTACGCGTTATCAAAGATTACTCAAAAAGTAGTAATCAAATCTCGATAAAATTTATATGTGACCACATGATAAACATCAGCTTTCGATTAAATTAAAAATTATCAAAATCGGTACACCTAGTAAAAAGTTATTGCGGATTTTCGAGAGTTGTCCTCGATATCTCTAGGATTCCATCATCAGATCCTGGTTTTCTTATCATGGTACTAAACTTGGGATATCTCCTTTCCAACAAAAAAAAGAATTATTAAAATCGGTACATCCAGTAGAAAGTTATACGATATAATACAACGTAGGCCGACGAAAAAAGCGTCAAGTAAAAACGCATTATTAGATATAACTCGAAAAGTAGTTGTTAGATCTCAAATAAATTTAAATGGGACCAATTGGCACACACCACCTTTCGATTAAAACAAAATTTGTCGAAATCGGTCCACCCGGTCAAAAGTTCTGATGTAACATACATAAAAAAAAATACAGTCTAATTGAGAACCTCCTCCTTTTTTGGAAGTCAGTTAAAAACATGCATAATATAGTAGAGGCACACTGATAGTTTTTTCAAACCGTGCGAAGCCGGGGCGGGTCGCTATTATAGAATAATTTCAAATTTTGTTTTATGTAAAACTTGTCTTAACAATAACGTACAGATATTTTGTGACTGTGTGCGCTTTCATTGGCTAGCTAACTTCAGGTTGCTAACTTATTCTTCGTTGTACTAGTACCTGTACTAGTACATTCCGGTGTCGGGTAACGTTCGATCACGCGCATCTTTTCAGGATCCGGTAACACGCATAAATAGTCGTCAAGTTTTTTATTATGTTCGATTAGGTTTCTACCGAATATCATTAAATCGTCCATATAAACAATACATTTTTCATAGTTTATGCCTGACATTGCTATAGTCATTAATCTACTAAAAGCTGAAGGGCTGATCTTTAATCGCATAGGTATATGACACAATCTCTTGGGTATATGACACAATCTTAATTACCTTATGTCTCGAATGCAAAGCAAAACTTTGCTTTCTAAACAATGCTTATATGCTCTTAAGATCCTACTTACAGGACCGCTTGTTCCAAGTAAAAACGGAAGGTTCAATGTCACCTATTTGCGACATTAAAGCCGGGGTTCCCCAGGGATCTGTACTCGGTTCAGTATTTTACACAGTTATTACAGCCGACTTACCTACTCCCAACAACGTCTTAATTGCCACCTACGCAGATGACACGGCAGCACTATCTTGCGATAGGGATCCCCGCATAGCATTGGAAAACCTCCAAAGGGACCTAGAAAAGGGTGGACCACGATTGAGGAAATGGAGAACCAAAGCAAGTGTACCAAAATCTACCCATGCCACTTTTACATTAAAAAGAGGCGACCGGCTATTAGCCGAATGTTGTTGTTGTTGTTGTTGTCTTACTACTTACGAGGGCCCCGTACAATGCCCATGCTGCGCACTATGCTGATGTTGTTGGCGTTGACGGCGAGTCCCACGGTACGGTTAGCGGCAACGTTGGGCAGGAGTGTGCCCAGCGCTGCGTAACTTGCGGACCTGTAATGTATTGTGGAAAATAATAGTAATTACTCTTATATCTCGATAACAATCTTCAATTCTGGGTAAAGGAAAGCGATCGATCAGTAACCGTTGTCTTATAATCAGCGCAAATTCTCAAAGAAAAACAGCAGTGCTCACCGGCACCAGTGGCGAGGCCCAGTCGGAGCAGTCGTAGGGTTCGACGATGCCATCCCGCAGCACCACGTCCAGTTCGCACGCCCGTGGTAGAACACCGGCACCGCGCGCAGCCGCAGCGTCGCACGCCCGCTCGTGTACCGACCTAGCCCGCCGCCGAATATTTCCTTATACCTGATTATCAAATCAGATATGTCCTCATTAAATGACACATTCTTTTGTGAATGCAGACTATAACAATTACTGAACCTCGGAATATCTAACAATTGGTTTTATGACACCTATAGGTTTAATTCTCACACAATTAAAAAAATTTAAGACAACATCGGAGTATTCGAGTTTTAAACGTCTAAATTTAGTTTTGTATGTAACACTACTATACAATACTAATACACTACTATATACACGAAACTGCCGAGCCAGTGTCTACTTCCATATTGATTACATAATTTTCAATGGAAATTGGTAACTTAACCGCTCGATAATCCTTTAAGCAGAGATGATGGAAGTCCTCTTCCACATCTTGCTCTACTTCTTGAGCACCGTCCGCCATCATCGCTGCCACTTCCGGGGCAAGTGTCGGGTTCGTATCATCCTGTCACCCCGATCCATTTTGTACTGCTGGCTACGGAACCTGTTAACACTGTTCGTTAAACACACCCGTCTCAAATGTCCCGATTGTTCGCACTTACTGCAAACGTAATCACGAAATCTACACGTTCCTAGTCGTGATCAGTCGCTCCACAGCCCGTGCACGATCGCTTGTCCTTTCCACCGGCATGGAAAGCTCCCAAGCGGCCCACACCACTGCTGGTACACCTGTCGCTCCACGACTTCACCAGACTTCCACGGACCCCACGATTGTTACTCCGCGCTTTCTCTGCCGCAGACAACACATGTATTCCTGACTCCGTTATCATGTCACGTTCCTCAAAGGCCTTCACCGCTGTCGAGTCTCACTCTGCGGCCTCTATGGACGTAGCTAATTGAATCGCCTTGATGCAGGATAACGAGTCATCCTCCGCAAATAACCCCTGTTGAATGACCTCGTTCCTAAGACCACATACTAATTGATCACGTAGAGTATCCCCTAGAAATCTTTCAATCTATACTAATATTATAAAGAGGTAAAGTTTATAACTTTGTATTTAGGGGGTAATCTTCGCAAATACTGATCGGATCATGAAAATTCTTTCACTAACAGAAAGCTACACTATTCAGTAGTGACATGTGACACATTTTATTGTAATTGAACAAAAAATTCAGTCTTTCGAAGTTATTAATTCAGCCTTATTTTAGTCTATTGACGACGTTCTCTCGATTTTCGATAGATGGCGTTGGAGCAACATATCTTATACTATTAAACGAGCAATTCTTGTATATATATATATAATCTGAATCTCGGAAACGGCTCCAACGATTTTCATGAAATTTAGTATACAGGGGATTACGGGGGAGATAAATAAATCTAGTTAGGATTCATTTTTAGAAAATGTCGTTTTATTCCTGTTTTTAGGCAATGAAAAAATGGCTACAATATCGTTAGAATAAGAAGGTAAATTTCGCATCTGTCAATAAAATTGTAATAGCTCAGGGGAAATCGGCCGATCGCGCTCGGCCGAAAAGATCATGGTTCGAATCCTCACGTATTCCAGATCGATTATCCTTTTTTTTTTCTTTTTTTTTTCTAAAAAATATAAAATTATTCATATTTTATCAATATGTAATTCGTATTTAAATATGATTTTCAAAAAACACGATTTACTAAAAATACCGAGCTAAGCTCGGTCACCCAGGTCCTTATTTATTTAAGTGCCATAAAATTCGTTCTCTAAAGTATGTTACTTGGTTAATATAATGATAATTAACGCCCAACGAAGTGGGCGCGGGTCGGCTAGTATGTATATATAATAATTTTTCAAACTTACATTGACGCGCCAATCTCTTTAGTTCGGCTAAGTAACTCGCAACGCTCTTGCCGGCAGCCTGACGTCTTTGCCTAAGCCGATACCGCTCGGCCAAAAGAGACGGAGGCGGTTGTAGATGATTTTTCAGCATCGTTCCTGCTGCCGAATATTAATAAAAGTTGGTTTAATATTTATACAAATAAACAATCATAATAAGTAATAAAAGTTGTTAACATTTTAAGACCCAATAGTGTATAATATAGAATAAAAATTGTATAAATTAAAATTACCCAAAATTAAAATAATTTGAAATGGGGATGATAAACATCACCAAAAAAAAATTTTTACATTGTACAAAAATATCAACATAAAATAATAGCCCTGTAAACCAAAATCATTTTTAAAGCAAATTGCGTACAATTTAAGTAAGTGTAGCTAAGTAAAAGCAGCCCAAAAAGTAGTGAGGAACCCACCCCGAGTAAGAAAGAGATGAATGAAAGAAAGAACAACTATGCAGCATGAAAGTAAGAGAGGCATGAAAGAGAAAATAGCAGAAAACGTGCTCCGACCACTAAATCGGATGTATAGAAAAAAAATACCCAGTGCCTCGATGCGGCCGACGGCTATCGATGTGCCGGTTCGCGCCAGACTGGCCGCCTCTTCAAAAATGCCGCCCCGTCAGCATAGTGTCATCCGCGTAGCAGATGACGCTGAGCCCGGTGGCAGTGGCGCCCGCAGCAACCAGTCAAAGCCGATGTTCCACAGGGGTGGTCTGAGCACGGAACGCTGCGGAACGCCGCAATCGACGCGAGGACGATACAGTCGGTCGTCGCCCTCTCCCATAGCACCTCTCTCTTACGGAGGTACGCCTCCAGCAGCTTCTGGAGATATGAAGTTGAACTATGAAGAAAAACGCATTATTAGATATAACTCGAAAAGTAGTTGTTAGATCTCAAATAAATTGAAATGGGACCAATTGACACGCACCACCTTTCGATTAAAAATTTTTTTGTCGAAATCGGTCCACCCGGTCAAAAGTTCTGATGTAACATACATAAAAAAAAAGAAAAAAAATACAGTTGAATTGAGAACCTCCTCCTTTTTTGGAATTCGGTTAAAAATATAATATATAATATAATATACAATATGTAACAATTAATTCGTTTGCACAAATTAATTATTATAAGAGTCTAGGTTAAGCTACTAGCAGGTTACAACAAGTGCACCGTGCCAAGCCAGAGCCAAGACTGCCTTAGCCGTGGTTGCTTCGGACGTTTTATACACGTCAGAATAACTCGAGTGATAGAATGAGTGAGGGTAGGTGAGAATGCTAGGTGGCGCGAACGATGTGCTAGGTGGCGTGATCGGTGCATCTGTTGTTTATAAATCTCTTGCTAATTACCTATGTTAGCTTGCAAATTTATGTTTGTTAATTTATGTCTTAATTTCCAATAAATATTACACATAAAATATTTTACTCATGCATTAAAAATAAATTGTCAAATTCACTAAAGTTATGAATAATTACGGAAGTTTGTATAAAGTATTGTTTGTTTTACTATAGAATAACTTGTATTTCAACATATATATATTTTTATAAAAATGTGTTAATATTATCTCGTATTTGTATTAGCAGTATTTTAAGTTCTTTGTAGCTCAATTTCGTCTTCCGGGTGTTTTGACTAAAATAGCATTTTTTAGTCAATTGAACGCTCTTTATTTATTTCATTATTGTTTCAATGAGTAAGGATCATCATTGAGCTACAAAGCAAGTTGGTCGTTTCAACTAAAAATTGGTGTTAAAAGGAATTGTAATAAAAGTGTATTTGAAGAAGAACAGTCTTTTTAATTCTAAAATACTACAAAACTTTAAGGTACCAAGAAAATTTGATGTAAGTACCGTCAACAATTTAACAAAACGGTTTTTCTTCTTTTTTTGGATATTTTTTTGTTTACCTTCACTTTTAGCATATTTAAATCTTTAAGCTGTTGTTTTCGAGTGTTTGAATAGATTAACAGTAGTGTAAACTGTACTGATTATCATAAAAAAAAATTATTTGAATGCCGTTTTGTTTTAGTGCAATGTTTGATAATGTAGTTAAACTGTTTTTAGTTTAGTTGTGTGTTTTTGTAACTCATGTAATATTTCGAAATGCTAGGAAAACGTAAATCTAATCTTTGTAAGAGGAGTAATAAAGCTCGGGCTATGAAAGGCTTAAAATATATAATCTATGAATATGAACGTAGGTGTGGTTTGTACCATATAATTATACCTTCATAAAAAAAACCTAATAATGAAAAATAAAAATTTTGTTTTGATAGAATTCGCAAATGGTAAAAACATTTTTAGTGGTAATTTCGCTGGCAGATAATATGACCTGATAACTATGAACTTGGGTAACTTGAGAACCTATCTAACTTTCCGAACGGTAATTGATAATTTGCTTAGGATATACTACATGTTTTTGTGTAATAGATACTCTTTGTTGAAATTGTTTCAGTTCATTGGACATCGCAAAATTTGTACATCTATTGAAGATACCTTGTGAAAGGTCCGAGAGTAGACGAAGGTCCACCAAGAGGCATCTCAGCATTGTGCTGGGAGGATCATCGACACGCAGTCGATCCAGGACACGTGCTCGAGGCTCAAAATAAGGTTATCGTTTGCCAGCAACGTATCGCACCAATAGGCGTGGCTCCGAGCATCGAAGATCCAGAAAATCACCTTCAAGGATTAAGCTGCAGTCAAAAAGTCGAAGCAGGTTAGTTGTAATATCTCCATTGCAACGGCGTACAGCGCGTACGCCACCAACAAATACGCGGGGACATGTCCCGAAAAGTAAAAGTAGGGATTGTAGTCATAGCAAACAGAATCGCCATAGATTGTAAACTCCCTGTAGAAAAGGCTCTAGCAGTCACGTAGTCCACTCCACCATCAGTTCATGAAAAAATCACATCCGTGACGCCACAGGCTCAACCCTGTAATGTTGTTAATTATAAATTACTCAAATGTATTAAATAACCTCTATAATCTATTTTGATATATCTCATCTATAAATCCATCGAGTAAAAAAAAAGATTTACTAATACCAACGTAGTTCCAGAATTTGACCCTATAAAAAAACCAAACGATTGATGATTGGCTAAATAAAATAAAAGAATGCTCTGAGATTACTTAACTTAACTTAAAAGAATGCTTGAGATTTGAGACCAGTCGCTATGGACTCCCGAACGAGTCGGTACTGCTAAAAAAATGGTACGAAGGATCAGTATTGTTACGTGGGATGAATGGGTCACAAGACTGAAATTAGCTTTGACGTCATATGAACATAATGATCATTGCTTACGGAAATGTAGGAAAAAGAACAGAGTTTGGGGATGTGTTGTAAAAAAATATATTGTTAATTGCTTTAAGTGTAAACGGATTAGTCATGATGTTCCAGAATTCAATTGGGGTGTTAGAGTTGATAAAACCGAAGTTAAGACATTATGACTAGATAGTGATTAGGAGTAGACGAAAAACTTATTAAGAGTGTATCATCACTACATAGTATAAAACAAAGTCGCTTTCTCTGTCCCTATATCCCTATGTCCATATGTATGCTTAAATGTTTAAAACTAAGCAACGGATTTTGATACGGTTTTTTTAATAGATACAGTGATCAAAGAGGAAGGTTTATATGTATAATAACATCCATTAAATGGAGAAATACTGTTAATTTTAACCGACTTCAAAAAAAGGAGGAGGTTACTCAATTCGACCGTATATATAGATATATTGTTCGGAGATAACTCCGTCATTTATGAACTGATTTTGATAATTCTTGTTTTGTTGGAAAGGAAATATCCCTAGTTTGGTACCATGATAAGAAAACCAGGACCTGATGATGGGATTCCAGGGAACTCGAGGGAAACTCTCGAAAAGCCGCATAACTTTTTACTGGGTGTAACGATTTTGATGATTTTTAATTTAATCGAAAGCCAATGTTTATCATGTGGTCACATTTAAATTTCATCGAGATCTGATTACAACTTTTGGAGTAATCTTTGATAAATGCGTATTTACTCGAGAATTTTTTTGTCTACCTACGTTGTATTACTTGTCGATATAATTGAGGGCGGTTTTTCTTCGTTTGCCTGCAAACACAATTAATGAGGTTTCTAATATGATGTCGTAAATACATTTTTAAATTAGTTTTAAATACTAATTACATTTTTTCCGCTTACATTGCAAACGCAGGCTGAACCTTACGAGATTTATCAAAATAATGTACTAAGTATTGTAAACATTGAAAAGGTCTACAGAGAACTTCGCTATGGTATATGTCTATCTCTTATGGATATCCCACAATAACATTTTTTGTCATTTACTTTTGACGACAAATAATGGCTAATTTTCGAAGCGATTTTAACCAATACAGCATTAATCCTTATCTAATTAAATACCCTAAATACATTATTGATTTATTATATTATTATAGGTCAATAAGGACCTTTACAGCATATGATCTAAATGAATATTTTCGAACATATTACAGATTTAAAAATTGCGATACGTAGCGTTTGCGGCTATTCCGGCCAGCCGGGGGGCGGCGGGAGCGTGCCTATAAGTATAGTATAAAAAGTAAATAAGTAAAAATGTAGTGTATGTATTTAGATATAGTGTAAAGTGCAAAGTAATTATAATGTATGTTATATGTTATTATTTAATTTCATTGTGAACATTATGAATTAATTGTGAATTGCATTAAGTGATTGTGTAATTTTCATTGTCTAATACTTGTATAATCTACGAAATACATACATATACGATTGTATTGTTAATTATTATTATCATATATTTTTTATATTATATAATAATTAATATTCATACTCTAAGCTGTATCATTCGCGGGGACGCGAAACTTGTCAGGATGGACGAATTGTTAGCTTGCAAATTTATGTTCTTTAATTTATGTCTTAATTTTCAATAAATATTACACATACAAAAATATAAATATTACACATATAAAAATATTTTACTTGTGCATTAAAAATAAATTGTCAACTTCACTAAAAGTTATGAATAATTACGGAAGTTTATATAAAGTATTGTTTGTTTTACTATAGAATAACTTGTATTTCAACATATATACCTATATATTTTTAGAAAAATTAGTTAATATTATCTTGTATTTGTATTAGCAGTATTTTAAGTTCTTTGTAGCTCAATTTCGTCTTCCGGATGTTTTGACTAAAATATCATTCCTTAGTCAATTGAACGCTTTTTATTTATTTCATTATTGTTTCAATGAGTAAGGAGGGATTCATCATTGAACTATAAAGCAAGTTGGTCGTTTCAACTAAAAATTGGTGTTAAAAACAATTGTAATAAAAGTGTATTTGAAGAAGAACAGTCTTTTTAATTCTAAAATACGGCTAAGATCTAGACTAGGTAAAACCGAATTAGGAAAACCGAATTATGGGGTATTTGGGTGTGGAGGGTGGAGGGTGTAGGGGAATCTATACAAGGTAACACTGTCACACCTCAAAACCCCATGGTTATGGAGATATCCATGGTTAAAGTTTTGAGGTTAGAAGAAGAATTTAAAGCTATTATAATACCTTTGAGCTCGTACTGTTAGCATCGTGTGACAAATCGACACTTTTAAACAAAATAACGCGTCAGACATAATATTCTAATAAAATTGGTAACATTGCGTGCTAGAATATAGGTTTAGAAATTCGAAAGATACCCAAAACCGAATCGGAGCACCCCACTGTCCACGTAGTCTTGGTCTGTCCTACCCCTAGAGTGTTTTTTTTGTGCCGCGGAGGCGCGGAGGGAGGGCAGCCCTCGCACGCAAGGGCGGAAGGGCTGCACTTCCCGCAGCGCCGGAGCCAAGCGTTCCTCTAACTTTCGAAATTCTTCTTCTAACCTCAAAACTTTAACCATGGATATCTCCATAACCATGGGGTTCTGAGGTGTGACAGTGGTACCAGGGGTAGCGTTCCCCACCCTTCCCCCCCCCTTCCCCCCACGGTCCCGAAATTCGGTTTTACCTAATCTAAAGCTTTACCTAAAATACTACGAAACTTTGAAGGTTTTGAACACAATGAAATTTAAATGTGACTACATGATAAACATCGGCTTTCGAATAAATTAAAAATTATTAAAATCGGTACACCCAGTAAAAAGATTTGCGGATTTTCGAGTTTCCCTCGATTTTACTTTAGCGGTCCCGGTTGAAGATATAAAGGAAGCAGTGAAAGGGTTTAAGGCTCTGCCGACTGAAATCAATCTTTGGTTCAATAATCTATATGTGATAGCTTGTTATTAGCTTTTTTTTTTATTCATATTCTGTATGAGGTATAGTTATAATAAGCTGTAAGCTATCCAAATAAAATAAAATAAAATAAAATAAATAATTCTGTTTTGTAAATAAGTTTTTGTTTGGTATTTGTGATTTTTTTTGAGAGTAAATTGTCATAAAAGATGAGGGTGTATAGAGAAAAAGATGAGTGAGTGATAGCAAATAGAAACAGAAAATATGAAGAATATATAGTGAATGAACTGAGAAAGTGGATACAAGGAATATCTTTACTACTACACTACTACACTATACTATTTCGCAAGTTTTTGAGTAATTAACCCCTTAACAGGCAACACCGTAATATTACGAGTACATTCAGCTAATTGTAAATAATTTTAAGTTTTTAAATAAAAGTCAGTCGTTTTGTTTTCTATTTTATTTTTTAATATTTCTAGGCCTTTGTTTTTTCGAAAATGGAGGATGTTTTTAACCGACTTCCAAAAAAGGAGCAGGTTCTCAATTCGACTGATTTTTTTTTTTTTTTTATGTATGATACATCAGAACTTTTGACCGTGTTGACCGATTTTGACAATTTTTTTTTAATCGAAAGGTGGTGTGTGTCAATTGGTCCCATTTAAATTTATTTGAGATCTAACAACTACTTTTCGAGTTATATCTAATAATGCGTTTTTACTTGACGCTTTTTTCGCCGACCTACATTGTATTATACCGCATAACTTTCTACTGGATGTACCGATTTTGATAATTCTTTTTTTGTTAGAAAGGAGATATCCCTAGTTTAGTACTTATGATAAGGAAACCAGGATCTGATGATGGGATCCTAGAGAAATCGAGGGAAACTCTTGAAAATCAGCACTAACTTTTTACTGGGTGTACCGATTTTGATAATTCTTTTTTTGTTGTAAAAAAGATATCTCTAGTTTAGTACCATGATAAGGAAACCAGGATCTGATTATGGGATCCAAGAGAAATCGAGAAATCAATACGCCAATGCGCCAACACGCCAACATGCCAATGTGCCAATACGCCAACACGCCAACACGCTAACACGCCAGCACGCCAACATGCCAATACGCCAATACGCCAATACGCCAATACGGCAACACGCCAATTCGCCAACACACCAACACGTCAAAACGCCAACACGCCAATGTGCCAACACGCCAACACGCCAATGTGCCAATACGTCAACACGCCAACACTCCAATACGCCAATACGCCAACACGCCAATACGCCAACACACCAACACGTCAAAATGCCAATTCGCCAACACGCCAACACGCCAATACGCCAACACGCCAACACTCCAACACGCCAACACTCCAACACGTCAAAACGCCAACACGCCAATGCGCCAACACGCCAACATGCCAATGTGCCAATACGCCAACACGCCAACACGCCAACACGCCAATACGCCAATACGCCAATACGCCAACACGCCAACACTCCAACACGCCAATACGCCAACACTCCAACACGCCAATACGCCAATGCAATACGCCAACACGCCAATGCAATACGCCAACACGCCAATACGCCAACACATCAATACGCCAACACACCAACACGCCAACACGCCAGCACGCCAACACGCCAATACGCCAATACGCCAATACGCCAACACGCCAATACGCCAATACGCCAATACGCCAACACGCCAACAGTCCAACAAGCCAATACGCCAACACGCCAATACGCCAACACGCCAATACGCCAACACGCCAATACGCCAATACGCCAATGCGCCAACACGCCAACATACCAATGTGCCAATACGCCAACACGCCAAAACGCCAACACGCCAACACGCCAACACGCCAGCACGCCAATACGCCAACACGCCAATACGCCAATACGCCAACACGCCAATAGGCCAATATGCCAATACGCCATTACGCCAACACGCCAACAGTCCAACACGCCAACATGCCAATACGCCAATGCGCCAACACGCCAACATGCCAATACGCCAATACGCCAACACGCCAATACGCCAATACGCCAACTCGCCAACATGCCAATGTGCCAATACGCCAATGTGCCAACACGCCAACAGTCCAACACGCCAACACGCCAATACGCCAATGCGCCAATGCGCCAACACGCCAACATGCCAATGTGCCAATACGCCAATACGCCAATACGCCAATGTGCCAACACGCCAACAGTCCAACACGCCAATACGCCAATGCGCCAATGCGCCAACACGCCAACATGCCAATGTGCCAATACGCCAATACGCCAACACGCCAACACGCCAATAGGCCAATACGCCAATACGCCAATACGCCAATACGCCAATACGCCAATACGCCAACACGCCAATACGCCAATACGCCAACACGCCAATACGCCAACACACCAACACGTCAAAACGCCAACACGCCAATACGCCAACACGCCAATACGCCATGCGCCAATGCGCCAACACGCCAACATGCCAATGTGCCCATACGCCAACACGCCAACACGCCAACACGCCAATACTCGCCAAACTCGATCCCTTAAGGGATAAAACGGGGGTTGGACGTTTGTATGAAAGTCCTATGTTTTTAAAGTAAGAGACTTGAAATTTAAAATGTATGCTTAATAGATGGTGAGAAGGTGTCCAAATAATGTATCTTTAGAAATCAACTCTCTTTTGGGGTTAAAACGGGGGACGGTAGGTTGAGTCACTCATCACGAAATCTCCGAAACTATAACAGATTCAAACTTAAAATTTGGCAGGTACGTTTCTTATAGGGCGTAAATATTTGCTAAGAACGGATTTTATGAAACTCGACCGTTAAGGGGATAAAACAGGGGTTTGAATTTTGAGTGAAAGTCCTATGTTATTAAGACAAAAGACTTGAAATTTAAAATGTATGCTCTATAGATGGTGAAGAAGTGTCCATATAATACATCGTAATCTATACATATAAAAGAGAAAGGTCACTGACTCACTAATCACGAGAACTCAAAAACCGCTGGATGGTCCATCCATCCAAGATGGACAAAGATGAAATTTGGCAGGGAGGTAGATTATAGTTAGTAGACGTCCACTAAGAACGGATTTTGCAATATTCCACCGGTAAAGGGGTTTTCTTGGGATCGATAGTTTGTATGAAACATATACAGCAGCTATAAGTTCGCCTGATAGGTTATTTATACTGCAGCCTGAAAATAAAACGAAAAATGTGGTGTATAGGTTTTATAAAAATAACTATTAAATTATACTAAATTGTGCCTTTGAAAAAGTTACTCAGAGTGATAAACATTTCAAGTGACTGAAATAAAAAAATAATTTGCGTTAAGCATCTTAATAGTAATGCATATCTTCACAACCACGCGGACGTAGTCGCGGGCAACAGTTAGTATATTATAAAACAAAGTTCCCAAAAGCGTATGTGATCGATTCCCTCAAAATCTACTGAACGGATTTTCATGCGGTTTCACCAATGGAGAGAGGGCTTCAAGAGGAGGGTTTAGGAACGGCTAAGCCGACTTTGATGAGAGTTTCACAGGAAGTTTGCCGGGAAAACTTTGTGACAAACTAATTTCAACGCGGGCGAAGCCGCGGGCACAGCTAGTACATACATATATAGTAGTATATATAGTAGTATATACATATATATATATATATATATATGTGTGTGTATATATTTTTTTTAATGTATGTTCGGGGATAACTATTGGTAGAGAAAAACAATTCTTCTTTCCCTAAACCATGAAGATTTCCTGCTAGCTTTGGAATATCTAAATTCATACACTACATTTTTTTACTTATTTACTCTTTACATTTTTACCTATTTATTTTATTTTTCATTTATATTTTAAAAATAGTATCATACAATTATTTATTGTAACTTACCTATAATTACTGATACACTGTCGCGCTAAAAAGCACGTTTTTATTAAGTATTGTCATTTTCCAAACGCTACGTCCCGCAATTTTTAAATCTGTAATATCTTCGAAAATGCTCATTTAAATTATATGGTGTAAAGGGCCATATAGATCTATATTAAATCAACAATGTATTTAAGGTATTTAATTAGATAAGGATTAATGCTGTATTGCTTAAAATCGCTTTGAAAATTAGCCATTATGTCGTAAAAAGTAAATGACAAAAAAGTTTTATTGTGGGATATCCATAAGAGATAGACATATACCATAGCGGAGTTTTCTGTAGACCTTTTCAATGTGTACAATACTTAGTACATTATTTTGATAAATCTCGTAGGGTTCAGCCTGCGTTTGCAATGTAAGCGCATAGATAAAGTAAAAAATATAGATAACGCACCTAGAACAGAAAACTGAAGCCACTTTTTTAAAGATGTGTGAGTGAGTGAAGTGTTGACACTTTTTAAAAAAAGTCCCTAAAATTTTTATTAAACAATTAATTTAATATAGGTAAAATGGGTATGTGGAAATAAAAACCTGTTTATAGTTTTAAAAATATTTACTCCTTTTTTCGATTCAAATTATTACATAAATCTATTGTAGCCGTGTTTTGATTTATTTAATTATATAAATCTGTGTCAATGAAAACTTGCTTTTTTAAGTAATTGATGATTCCTCTGAGGGGCAAGTTTCTGCTTTAAAGACGTCTAACTCTTTGCTGTAATAAATTGATTTTATTTTTACATTTTTTTAAAAATTAAGTTCCTGTTTTTTTATCTTTTCACTTAGTTTATGATTTCTAGGTGTATCAAAGATCGAATCTTGGTTAAGAGCCATTTCACAAAAATCGGTAACAATCCGCGAAATTGTAATATTTTGACGTCGTTAATCTCAGTGTTGGATGCAATAATGTAATTTATATTCTTGAAATATAATAGAGCAACCTTTGTTGTAGTCCATAGTCAGATCAGAATTTTGATTTATATTATGTGTATAAAATTATTAACCTTTTCATCAGCCTCCTCCCTGGGTAAACGGTCGCAATGTATACTTTGAAGTCCTACTTTTCAATAACCTCTACGTTGAAACAATTTTAAAAAAATATCATAATATGTGGAATATAATTTTGTTGTCCACTATCATAGATTTTTATTCCATTTGTATCTCTATTAAACGATAAAAAAAATTTAAAGTTACGAATATTTTCCAAATAAGTACAATTTTAAAAGCGATATTTCTCTTAGAAAACTAAGAAATTTTAACGAACTATCTTCATCAAAGTAAACTTACATCATTAAGGAATACAAAAAAAAAAAAAAAAAATTAAAAGATATAATTATTTTTAATACATTTTATATTAAATAATTAAAATATAGTATATATTGCCACGCATCAAGCCCGGTAAATCAGTCGAGCGCTAGCGCTCTTAGAGGTAAGGTCCACGCCAAATTCTGCGCAGCCGTCTCTTTCGCTCACACGCGCCAAGCGCCTGTTGTTATAGCGGATAAAACGCATTTGATACTTTCATAATAAAATATAAATAAAATAAACATATTACGAAAATGACTGTAAAATAATATAATGATAATTTCTGTAAACAATTGTATAATAATTTTCTTTTCTCACACTATCAATACAAATAGGCATTTCAATCTGTTTGTCTTGTTATTTGTTAATTAATATGTTTGTCGGTGTCGATGTCATTAAATGCTTTTTTATTCATATCGTAAATATTAGATTCATTCGTAAACTGAAAAAACTAAATCAATTTAAAAAAATTGTTTCATAAAATTGATTTTTTTAATTTTATTTTAAATTTATTGACTGTTGTTATATAACATACTTGAAATTTTTAACAAATTAATTATGTAAAAAACATTTTATACCATAGTTATAATTTTTATTATACATCAGAAAATGATCACGATGGTCTTTTGGTTGTCACACTATACGTACTAGCACAAAGATCGCGCGGCTCGTACGACTCGCGCGATGCGACCAAATTTACCTAAACTTGCAGAGCGTAAAATTGTGAAATGGCTCTTAAGGACTGATTTAGACTCCTCCGGTAGGTCCTAGAACAAAAAATATAACATTAAAATACGTAGTAGTAAGTAGCAGTATGTACTTGATGGTACTCTGCGAAGTCCACGTTTTGTACTGTACATGTCAGCTTTATCAAAATGGTTTGAACAAACCAACTAGATGAGGATGGCTGTCGTTGTAGTTCATTTCGGCTCAGTCGTAAAGCAGCTACCCATTCATCTCCTATTAAAATATTCGTTGGAAACCTAAAATCATGATATTTAGTAGTAAAATATGAGTAGTTAATTCACAAATTTAAACAGAAACAAACGAGTTAAAAATTCATATTTAACTTGACTTCAATTTAGGAAAAACATAAAAATCACACGATAAAAAAAACAATAATGCTGTCCACTTTCTACTTAATTATTTTTCTATGATTGCCTACAATTTACTTACCCACATTTTGGGCTAATGGAAATAAAAATTAGTGGTAACACTCCCTCGGTACGTCATTTCGGAACATTGAAATTATAAGTTCCGGATAACCTCAATATTATTTTGGAATAAGAAGAAATATAAAGTTTTGTATGTACTTACGTATGAAACGATATTTCTTTAGACTTTTTATTCACTTTGGTATTGTTTTTGCACCATTTAATTACATAAGAACGACATTTTGAAGGCAAAGTTACTGTACGAGGCCCCGTGAGATACTGACGAAAATGAGCGTAGTTTGATGCATATGTGTGCGTGAGCGCGTGTGTTTACTTGAAGGAGCCGAGTTTTGTGGCTTCAGTAACAACAAAGGCCGCGCATTATCTACCTTTTTTTACTTGATCTATGTGTAAGCGGAAAAAATGTAATTATTTACGACATCACATTAGAAACCTCAAAAATAACAGTATTTTTCTCCATTGTTTAATGGATGTTATTATACATATAAACCTTTCCCTTGAACCACTCTATCTATTAAAAAAACCGCATCAAAATCCGTTGCGTAGTTTTAAAGATTTAAGCATACATAGGGATATAGGGACAGGGAAAGCGACTTTGTTTTATACTACGAGTATGTAGTGATTCTGCAAAGAGGAATCAAAAGGAAACTCTGCAGTTACTTAAAAAAAAACATTTTTTAATACAAATTGCGTGAAATACAGCGTCACTAATCACCTATATCATTTATGTAATCCGAGACCGAATAATGAGCTGTAGGCGCTGTAGCTATTAATTTCTTTTTAATACAAACTTTATAATATATATTCTTATGCAACTCATATAACCGTTTTTATTACCAAATATTATTTAACACACTCAATGCAAGCACAGGTGTCATTATGTTCATTATCCAAATTCAATAAAAGAGGACGTTATCAATTAGACTGTATTTTTATGTGTATTACATTGCGAACGAGATTTGGAATTATATATTTTGTCAATTGAAAGAAAGTCGTGGTGATTTTGCCCTTTTGTGTGCTGCCAGGCGTCACGCCCTTCCACGCTACGCCATAGACTATAACAATATACATTAATGTGCACACCTTAACCGCTGCTACTGTATCGTGTCCTGTACCCAAAGGTTATCGGGAAGAAATCGCTATTTAGCGATAAGATCGCCTTTGTACATCTTGTATTGTATCTTTCTTTATATGTGTCTGTATTTCGGTGTACATTAAGAATAAATAAATAAATAAATACATAAGTATATACCGGCACGGATATTGAGTGCTCGACGATAGTGGGGATCGCTTTACGTATCATGCAGGGGTCGCAAACAGAATAGTTTCGTTTAGAATAAAAATGAAAATAAAAATTAGTCAATTAAATACACATTATTAAAAATCATAATCATTATGCTCGCAAACGAAAAAATCCGTCTTCAATTATACCGACAAGTAATAAAACGTAGGTAGACCAAAAATTAGTCAAGTAAATACGCGTTATCAAAGATTACTCAAAAAGTAGTCATGAAATCTCTATCAACTTTAAACGGGATAATATGACAAGCGCCACCTTTCAATTAACAAGGTCATCGAAATCGGTCCACCCAGTAAAAAGTTCTAAGGTAACACACATCCTCCCGACTGGGGTAGCACCTCGACCTTACAGAAGATCACAGCAAAATAATACTGTTTTCAAGCAGTATTGTGTTCCTGTTGGTGAGTAAGGTGACCAGAGCTCCTGGGGGGATTGGGGATTGGGTCGGCAACGCACATGCGATGCTTCTGGTGTTGCAGGTGTCTATAAGCTACGGTAATCGCTTACCATCAGGTGAGCCGTACGCTTGTTACCTACCAACCTAGTGACATAAAAAAAAACATTAAAAAAAAAAACAGTTTTATTGAGAACCTCCTCAAACTCGGAATCAACCTCAGTCGGTTACTAAAAATTTGAAAGTATTCAGAACTTATTCAATACCTATATCGGCACCTAAATATATACACAAAATTACGAGTATGATATATTATGTATTGATGATACAAAAATACAAACAAACGA
The DNA here is from genome assembly GCF_905220565.1 of Melitaea cinxia. Classification (NCBI taxonomy): domain Eukaryota; kingdom Metazoa; phylum Arthropoda; class Insecta; order Lepidoptera; family Nymphalidae; genus Melitaea; species Melitaea cinxia. The sequence goes on along the minus strand of NC_059418.1, from coordinate 7,126,318 downwards.
TTTTAAAATTATTGTATTTCTTTCTGTTTGTCCAAGCTAATCCTTTTGACGACTTAACCAATTTTTATGGGACTTTCTTGGAGGATAGAAGAGATTGTGGAAAAATATAATATATAGATTACTTTTTATCGCATAATTCCCGTGTCATTGGGACTTACGCGGAAAAAACCACATTTACCGCGCACGAGTAACCTACCGCCCAAATAGATACGAAATAACCAGACATTTTTCTGCTATATATGGCAATCATTACTAGCAAAAACAATGAAAATCTCAAAATAAAATAAAAGAGAGCATCACATGGCAACATCAACTTCTATCCCATTATTCTCACGGTATCAGGATCACGCTGTTAAAAACGGACGAACAAAGTCGCGGGTAAACCTAATAACCCACAAAGTCAATTTAATTGTGATCTCGAAACAAGGAGGTTCCCAGTTTAACTTTTTTTGTTGTGTTTGTTACCCCATAATTTTCTACTGGGTGTAACAATTTTGCTGATTCTTCCTTAATTCGAAAGCTTATCATAGTCCCATTTAAATTTAGTCGTGACCTGACGAGTACTGTTTGAGTTATTTTTGACGTGATAACGTCTTATAAATCGATGAACGACTGCACGCATGAACAAGTGTCACGTTCCGCCTGGACTTGAGCGTGCAAACGAGAGCGCGGGACAAGCGATAGAGAGGAACGATCGGCCCAAGCGTTGGCTTGTGACACATTTATCTCTTCTCGCGTGACGTCAGAGCTAACAGTTCGAAATAATTCAGTGATAATAATGCAATTCAATTCATAAAAGTATGCAATTTTTCATCAATTTATCTTTATGACGTTATCACGTAAAACTATCGTCCGTAAACCGACTTTACAGACAACCAATTTTTTTTAATATTGCGTTTATCGGTAGATAAAGTCGCGTTATTTTCGTTTGCGAGCAAACAATATGATTCTTTGTTGATCTAAGTAAGAATTGGCTAATTTTATTTATATTCTTTATTTTATTTATAATGAATTTATTTTCAACCATTCAATTACTTTTATTTACGTCATTGTATTACAATCTATAATTGTTCAATTATTTATTTCGTGTTTAGTATAATCGAATTATGTTTTTGTTGATTTGTTTATTGGACACGCTTAGCTCTTTAAAAAGTTACACATTTCAAATCATTGCTAGTAGTCTGAAGTCGGCGCGATGATCGTATTAATTTTATTATGTAAGTATTATTTTTTCCTCTATTTCTTTTTTTATACAACCAGGTCGACAAATAAGGGTACGGCGTACCTGATGGCAAGCGACTACCGCAGCTCATAGACCCCTTCGACACCGGAAGCATTGCAAGCGCGTTGCCGACCCTACCCCCAGGAAGACAACACTGCTTGAAAGCAGATTATTTAGCTCTAATCTTTTGTAAGGGTTATTTCCCGCTGTGCATTACGGTAGTTACGAAAAAGGACTGTATTTTTTATCTGTGTTACTTCACTGCTTTTTACTGGGTGTCAACTGGGTGTACAAATTTTGACGAATCTTTTTCTTTGTATTCATAAGGTGCTTGTCGTGTTAACATGTTTGAATTTGATCGAGATGTGACGATTAGTTTTTTATTAGTCATCCTTATTAATGAGTATTTTCTTGACTTCGATTACGTTAAAGTAAACTAGTTTTTTTGTTTGAGGTCAAATACATTAATTTCATTGTGTGTGTGTGTGTGTGTGTGTGTGTGTGTGTGTGTGTGTGTGTGTGTGTGTGTGTGTGTGTGTACTTATGTACGCACGTAAGAAGCTATACTTATTTGGTTAGCTAATTTCACGTTGCTAACTTCTTATTCGTTGACTAACTAACTTCAGGGTGTCGGTTTTTCATAACAGAGTAGGCGCGCATCGTAAAAAAATATTAATATTATAGACTAGACCGTTGCAGCAGTTTGCAGTGAAACTGCTTTCTGCTCTGGGGTTTGGAATCCCTGTTTCAAACACACAATAGTTTACAATAACTTCCCATACAAATCATCATTTTTTTATTTGGAATTTCCAGCAGGGATGTACATAATTTATACATAATATTGTGCCCAGGCGAGTGTTGCTTTGCAATTTAAATTAGTTTCTGGATAGGGACACCCTAACCACCAATCAGTAAGAACTTTACCACCCACTCTCATTTAACTACACTAGCTCTGCTCCATGGTTTCAGCCGCGTTAGTTTGAGAAATAAACTGTAATAAAATACTAATAGCCTTTAGACTTCCTTGGTAAATCGAATGTCAAAAGCAAAAATAATTTTTTAATTCGGATCAGTAGCTTCTGATTAGCGCGTTTAAAGAATTTTTTTTGCAGCTTTATAACATTATTTAAAAAAAAATCGATCGAGTCTTTCCGGAGGAGTTCGGCTTCAAAGACCATTACACCGAGGGTAGCCGACCCGTGCTCACTTCGTTGGGCGTTAATTATTATTATATAAACCAATTAACATACTTTAAAGAACAAATTTTATAGCGCTTAAATAAATAATATGTTGCTCCCGTGTATTTAATATTTTAAATTACAGAAACAAATAACATACTTTAAAGAACAAATTTTGTAGCACTGAAATAAATAATATGTTGCTCCAACGCCATCAATCAAAAATCGAGAAAACGTCGTCGATAGACTAAAATAAGACTAAATTAATAACGTCGAAAGACTAATAAATTGTTTCCTAATAGCGATAGATGGCGCTAGTTTATTTACCATTTTGATATTATATTTTAATCTTTTTCTTATTTACTGAATTTTTTGTTCAATTACAATAAAATATAGCCTATGTCACTTCTGAATAGTGTAGCTTTCTTTTAGTGAAAGAATTTTCATGATCGGATCAGTATTTGCGAAGATTACCCCCTACATACAAACAAAGTTATAAACTTTACCTCTTTATAATATTAGTATAGATTAATATCTGAAAATTAACCGCAGGGATAGGCAAACTTAATAATAATTTCCCTTATCACTTTACACTGGTACTATCGCCACAAACGGACGGTCCGTACGGTACGATGGTAAGTAGTTACCGTAAGCCTGTGAACGCATGCAACATCAGCATCAACGCATGGTCGTTGCCGACCTACCCCCGTCCCTTGCAGGACCTCTTCACCTTACTGACACATGAACACAACACTTCTTGAAAGCAGTGCTATTTGTCTAGAATCTGCCGTAAGGTTGAACTATTTCCGCTATTGAGCTGTTCCAGATCTTGAGCAGGTTATTTTCTGTTATTCCCAACTGTGATGAGGTTAAAATTAAAATTATTGTTTACAGATACATTAAGCAGTGTATTCGCGAACACTCTACGGGACATCAGCGCACCTTGGAATCGACTTCAAAGAAATGTAGATACAATTGATTTTAATTCACAAGAATTAGATGACTATCATAATATTGATTCTGAAGGTAGATTTCACGTTAGTAACGATCTGGCCTTTTACGATTTGATGAATAATGGTTTACGTAATAAAGAAATTAATTCAAAAAATAAGTACGAAAAAATTAATAAATTAAATTCTATCGAAACTCAGTGTAAGTTAACAAAAGCTCTAGAAGAGCTGACAAAAATTTTAACGAAGGCACTTGATGTTGCAAAGCAAAATGGCGAAAACGTATTTAGACCATTACGCGATGTAGTACAACCTGGTGATGATAAAAACAGATTAAAAAGAGAATCGAAAGATGAAACTGTTATATACGACTTGAAAAAAAATAAAAAAGATACCTCTAAAGAAAGAGTAAGCACAACAGATAAAAATATTATTTCAAAACACAGTAAAGAAAATAATGCAACAGATAATAAAGAAAAAATAGATAAACCAGAAAAGAACGGAAGACGAATGTACACAGATACAAATCCAATCGTAAATAGTCAAGTTAAGGAGACACTTCTTCGTTATATAAACGAAGGTTTTCGCGAAATTGAGAATAAAATAGCTTCGCTTAATAATTTAAAAGCTGTATTTTCAACTGACGGTGTTTTCAGGATTGGTTATATCGTATCGACTTTGGACACTCTGGATGCTAATATGAAAAATTTGAACCATGATATGAATAGAAATAAGCATCTGTGGAGCGATCAGAGGATTTTAAATCTTTATGATATTATAAGGACGGCGAATAACGCTGTGGGAAGTTTATTGGATGTAATGAAGAATTCTGTTGGTGCCATTTTAATTTAATAGGAATATAAAAAATGGTCTGAGACCGATTAATTTTATTATATATAAAAGCTTGTGTTTCAGCTCCGATACACTACTAAATTTGAAATCTTTAGAGTGATTATAATATTTATATATTAAAATGTTCTTTTAAAAAGAATCAAGTTATAATTAATTAAAACAATAAAAGATTGAAATCAAATTATAACTTGAAACTCACTAGTCGTCTCTACTATTATATCTATATCTACAGTTACAGCTGAAAGCGCTGTAAAAACAACTTTTTCAACGTTACTCTCAGCGTCACAAACACTCCAGCATCACTGTCAGCATCAATGGTATTTCGTATTTTTAAGGAGTTACGTCCAAAAAATACATAAGTTTCGAAGACTTGATCGACTTTAATCTGACACATAAAAAATATTAAATTGAAACATACATAGACTGGTACCATAATAATAACAGAAAATAATAAAAGAGTTAAATTAGATAACAAATAACAAAATTATTATTTATTATCTCACTTATCTTTTATAATTACCAAATGTAAAAAAAAAACAATAATCATATTTTGGTGTTTGTTTCATTTTTATTTATTAGGCTGAATAATGCGTTCTATTTAAGTTTCTTACAATTCCTTATTAAGAAAGAAGGTAAAAAGAAGGAAAGCACCTTTGCCCGCGACTTTGACAGTCCCATTTTCTCTCGTCGAAATATAGTCTATGTGGCGCAGTGATTTGTAAAATTCGATTGGTGAGAGAATATTTGAAATCTGTCTAGTATTAAATCAAATTTTATTGCAATAGTACCTACCTATATATAAGGATTTAATATCAAAATTATCTAGAAATTAATGACTTTCATTTATTGACAAGTTTTAATACAACTATGCTGTTATATTATGTACGATTTTACAGAAAAAACAACATAAAATGTTATACTTTAAAAATAATTAAATTTCTATATTTAAGTTTAATTTAGAAGTACAGAATGCACACTGCTTGAGTATGAAAATCATCAGGATTATCTCACCACGATTTATACGTGGGAATAGTTTCTGATTACCTCCCCACACCGTGACCGTTCCCCGTTTTCTTCCATTGCTTTACCCCACAACTATAGCACATGCACATATGCCCACACTGTAACACAATGTATATGATTTTCAAAGCATAATATGTATTCCGGGGTTGTTAGATTCTCTTCCTATAAGGGGGTAGTGCTGTGAGGTAGATGGTATCTGCAGGCTCGTTGAAGGTTCAGGGGTTCGGTTGAGTCTTAACCGTTCAGCTGGTCTGTTAGGCATTTGAAATTGTTAGTTGAAATTGTTGTAGATGGTAGAGGAGTGATGTCTTCTGTTCAGCGGTTGGGCTCTACACATTTTTTTTTAATTACGTGCTCCTTTCAATCGGTCCAAATTTGTAGTTGCAATAAAAATAATATAACACGGTTCAAAGTTAAAAAAATATTTTTATTATTTAAGTATTGTTAAATTTTGCCGCCCTCTAATAAGTGCCGCCCGGGGCCCACTACGCTACGCCATTGACTGTATGGTTAGTGTATGATTTATGTTTTGAACCACAAGAAAATATTGTAGACTCGATTTGTCAACTTTGACAAAAAAAAATTAAGAAATTATGATTATAAGATATAGTTAGTTCCAACTCATCTCCTACACAGAGAAAGACGCCTGTGTCAAGAAGTGGGATGTTACAGGCTGAAATGAAGAACCTCGAACAAAATAATCACCAATATAAAAAAGAGATTACGGTATTTCAAAGTTAGTAAGTAATCATCATCATCGTCATCATTTTAGCCTATCACAGTCCACTACTGGACATAGGCCTCCACAAGTTCATGCCAAAAATGGCGTGAAGTTGGTGACCGCAGGGCTTGCTTTGTCGCACCGAAGACGCTACGTACGACGTAAGTAATAGCTACTAATATATATATATCCATTATCCGGTACGAAGGTCTGTATGAGTTGTTTATGACGCCTGAGCCTATGACGTAGCCGCGGGCCGGCAATCCACCTTGCACTGTCGGACCCGCGACAATTAACAGTTTTATATTTTGTATGTTGATTGATATTGTAAGCCACGTTGCATGAGTGGGGTATCCAGGAACACGGAACAATACCCAGTAATTTTTTTTTACTATTAATAAACTATTTTTATATTTTCGTGTTAATATAGATTTCAAGACAATGACCGATAATAACTTTGTTATACATATATGCATAGATTAAACAACGATCGCTGGTCCCACAGCTTTTTGAAACTTAGCTGTTTTTAAAAACATGAAATCGCATTTTTCTTACAGATAAATCATTATGAGCTACATGTATCTTTTTAAATATGTCTATGTCGGCAAACAAGCGTACATCTCACCTGATGGTAAGCGATTACTGTAGCTTATAGACCGATATAGACGCCTGCAACACTAGAAACATCGCAAGCGCGTTGCCGACCCTATCCCCAGCGTAGGGAGCTTAACTCGCGGCTCGCGCCCGGGGCAAAATACATTTTTATTTTTATTTATTTATTTATTTATTTATACTTTATTGTACACCACAACTACATTTTAAACAATAAACACATTTAAAAAAAATTACAGACTGTGAAGAACAATGGGCGGACTTATGGCTATTTAGACATTTCTTCCAGACAACCTAATTTATTTTATTTAAATACGAAATACACCCACGAAATATGTAACTTGAACGTTAATAAAACTAGTTGTAGTGTAATAAAAGTTTCCCTAATTTATTGCGTCAGCCCTGCCCATGGAGCTTAGATGGCCCTGCCAGTAGAAAAAAAGTGCCATTTCTAATATGAATACACTAAACAGTTTATTTAGAATATTGGTGTTCCTTTTTTTTCTTTTTTTTTATGAATTAATATTTATTATATTACACTGGCACTAAATACGTAACATGGTAAATATCCCGTTTTTGAATAATTTTAGTAATAAAAATAATCACGTCAATATAAAATTTTAAGCAACACAAATTTTTTTTGCAAGAAAATAATAACCTTACGGTATAAGGTACAATAAAATAAATTTTAAACTTTAAAGTCTGAGAAACATTCAAAAATGTAAATTTAAGCCAGGAATCAGAGAAGTAAAAAACAACCCTATTGAATTTGTTCTGGTTACTGTTACGGTAAGTTTAATTTTTTCTTCGGTGCGACAAAACCAGCCCTGCGGTCACCAAACCGCCTGCCTAGCGTGGTGACTAGGGGCAACACACATGAGTTCACACTATTTTTGGCGCGAACTAGTGGAAGCCTATGTCCAGCAGTGGCTGAAGATGCGATAGGCTGAAGTGATGATAATGATGATGATTGAATTTGTTAGGAAATAAGAGGAGGGGGGACACTACGTGAGATATTTCCAGCTATACTTTGAAAGGGTTAACATATTCGAACTTTGTTTGGTCGTACCATTAAGTAAAATAATCAAAAACAAAAAACATATAAAAACTATTTATTATATCAGTCTGTAACAAATTCTGCCATGTCTTCGATAAAACATTATTAATAAGAAAAAACTTAACTAAACCTTACAATAAACGTTTGACCATAGACTAACTTTATTTTTTTAACAACTTTAAACGTTTTTATTACAAAATGAATTTAAAAAATTCAATAAAATATTTATTAAAGAAGTCTATGGTCACAATAAAAACATAGTTTAGAACTTTTTTTTAATAACAAATAAAACTGGTGCCAAGATTTAGTGAATATTTTAGACTTATAAGGTAAATGAACGAATCATTAAATAATGAATAATAAAGAATGAAAATACAACTGGTGGTTGATTCCTCACATCATATAAAATCATGGCCGTTATTGGTAAGAACAATCAAGCTGCACTGGGATACAGATATTGCCTTCAAATTAGAAATAGTACTAGGCAGTTTTTCTACTTTTAAATTATTTTTTAACAAAATCAACATCGATCCAACATAGGTTTTCAAACTTAAGTTATTTTAATACTGGCAATTATATATTTGATGTTACAAAATGTTAGGGCCCTTCCTTGACCTAAAGGTTGAAAATAAAAGGTCATAAAATCCCAAAAAAAAATTAGGGCCCTTCCCCACTCCTTGCCGCACACTGTGACACTTCGAAGACCCCCTAATCCGGTAGTCCGGAGTAATAGTGTTCTGTGACCACCTAACGTGCGAAGTATTAATGACCCCTAAACTAATAACCGTGCTTCGGAGAGCACGTTAAGCCGTAGGTCCCGGTTGTTATCATATACACCTGATAGCGATCGTAACTCATAGTAGGGATATATATATCCGCCAACCCGCATTGGAGCAGCGTGGTGGATTAAGCCCTGATCCTTCTCCTACACGGGGAAAGACGCCTATGCCCAGTAGTGGGATATTACAGGTTGAAGCGTACCTAATAATAAATTTTATTAAAGTTTATTTTGTTCTGATTTCGAATTGAGACTCGCTATACTAGTATCAGAAGTCGACCATTTATTTTTTCGATATTTTGTAATTTTTCAAAACTGTTTGATCGATGTTCATTTCGAAAAAAAATTATGTCACATGATTCATGTGAGGTGATTAATGGATGGCCCCGAAGCTAATTGAAAACGATGGCTATCTATTTTTCTAACGCAAATGTACAATAATGTTATGTCAAGTCTGTGCAAATTCACACACGGCAGAAATAAAACTTCTGAAAGTAGCCCACGAGAGTTTTTTTTCATTGAGAATAGAAAATAGTGTGTAAGTTATTCTATCTAATTCTATCCTATACATTTGGGTGTTCGTTTTATTGTTGTGTCGCATTTTGGTTTCATTGAATTTGAAATCAACGATTCTAAAAAAGTTTCACATTTAAAATACAAATAACACCTCTACAACACTTATAATTAATATTATGTTCAGCAATTTTTGTTATACGGTATATTTGGCGCCCCTTTGTGAGTACGCCCGGAGCATGAAGGATGACTCATTGTCCCGTTACGCTCATTGTACGCTTGCGCCGCATCTATCTCTCTTCCACTCGATTGGCCTGTGCGTCTGAGGAGATGTTTTGTTATGACGTTGTCACGTTCAACTATCGTCCGTAAACCAACTTTACAGATAACCAATTTTTTTATTTTTTTGAGCTATCTTTAAGCATGCGTATCAGCTTTACTATTTTTTCGTCTACCGCGTTCTATTACTTGTCGATGACATATGCTAAGGTTAAGATGTTTGGCTCCCTTTTTTGAAAAAGCCTCACAATTACTGCACATAAATTATATATCATTTTATAGATAATTGCTTGTTCTACCGGCATCAACAACAACAAAAAAATATTAATGCTTTTGTTTTTGTAAATTAATTCATTATTAAAATTATGTATATGACGGCTTTAATTTTAAAACAACGTCAACATGATTGACGATTGGTATTTTTTTTACTTATTTAGTGCGAATTATTCGCACGTGTATTGCCAGTAAAATACTATTAATTTAGTTGTATTTTATTACAATCTGTTAGAAGATTGTGACTTTCTCAATGGCTGGAGTATTGATTCTAGTACAACGTTGGCTGCGTTTGCTTTGCTGCATCTGAAAAAAAAAAACAAATTTAAATTAAATATTTTTTATGTATTTTTGAGGTAGTGCAAGGCAGGGAAAATCTTGCTCAAAATCCAGAACAGCCTGATTGGCGAAGTACCTCAACCTTACAGAAAGTTGCAGGCAAAAATAATTCTGCTCTCAAATAGTGTTGTATTCTGTAGGAACTGACTGGTTATTTACCAGATACAAATCTCAGTTAATTATTATCAAAAATATAGTTAAAAGCATTGGTTGCAACGAAAACTCTAATTATTTTTCTTCTTTTGGTGAGTAAGACAGCTAAAGTCCCAGGAGGATCACAGGTAGGGTCAAAAATACGTTTGAAATGCTGGTATTGCAGGCGTCTATAGGCTACGGTTGCTACTTACCATCAGGCAGACCGTATATTACCACCCTAATAGTATAAGGCAAAAGTTTCAGATAGTAATTCTATAGTTTTACTGTATCAAATAGATTGAAGTTACAGATTTGATTATTAATTTTAAATTCCACGTGAAATAGTATCGCAAACGCGTTGCCGACCCTACCGCTAATCCTTCTCCAGAAGATCTAGTCACCTTACTCACCACAGGAACACAATACTGCTTTAAAGCAATACTGTTTAGCTGTGATCTTTTCTAAGGTTGAGGTACTTTCCCAATCGTTGCCAACCAATCGATCCCAACTGCTTAAATTATATTAATATTTAAGCAGGTTACATTTAATTATAAAGGCTATAAGTAAAATATATCATAAATAAGGAGTAAAATACACAAATGAACTCCTACCTCGGAAACATATCGTTACATTTAAGCTCAGTCCATCCCGTCATAACTTCATAGAGCATGGTATCGAATGCCCTGTCGGTGGGCAATTCTCCAGTCAGCATTCTCAAAGCCAATCTAAAACACCATTAGTTGACTGTTAGTACATTCTTAACCGACATCTTAATAAGCTAAAATTACGTTAGAGATAGTAGTCAGTAAGAAGTGTAATAATTTAGTATTATAATAATAATGTATAGAAATAGCATCGCAAGCGCGTTGCCAACCCTACCCCTAATCTTTCCCCAGAAGATCTGGTCATCTTACTCACCACAGGAACACGACACACCTTTACAGCAGTACTATTTATCATCTCATAAAAAAAATGAATTGTCGAAATGTATTTATGTGTATGCCAAACAAGACAAGTTCAAGTCAAAGGTGTGTATGAGAGATAATTGTGTTTGCTTGCAAAAGAAAAAAACCGACTTCCGTTTACAACGACAACTTATTGTTAGGTAGAAAAATAAATCAATTAAATACATACACATTATTAGAGATACCTCAAGAACTACTTATCAGATCTCAATCAAATTTGACTACATGACAAGCACCAGTACATCGAAATTGACATACTTAGTAAAAAAGTATGAGGTAGCACATATACAAAAAACGTACATACGAATTAGAAACCTCCTTTTTGAACTCAATATAGCAAAAAAACAGCAATTCGAAGTTCAGCTAGTTTAGTATAAAAAAGCGATTTAGAAATGCTTTCATTTATGCTAATTAAATAATTACCCATTAATCCTAGCCATTGTTCCATAAGGTGCGTTTAATTTTGCTGTGGCAACGAGATTTTTACAATATAAGAGCCAAACACAGTCCAAATCGGTGTAAATCCCATTATTACCACTTGCAACACTGTAACTGTCATTTTTGTTGAATGACGTTTGGAGGTGGTTTAGCGCGTGAGTGTTGGCATCAATGTTTCTTGAAATTTGATTTTGTATGTTGGCATTAAGAGATTCTTTGTTAGCTAATTGGTTTAGGACGATTCTGGAAACAAATAATTATAATAATAAATATCTTTAGCTTACACAAATGATTGTAGGTAACTTAACACCTGTAATATAGCTAACAGCTGTGTTATAAAGCTACGCTTCAGCCTGTAATATCTCATTACTGGGCATAGGCCTCATTCCCCATGTAGGAGAAGGATCAGAGCTTAATCCACCACGATGCTCTAATGCGGGTTGGCGGATATAGTCCCCCCTACTACGAGTAACGATCGCTATCAGGTGTACATGATAACAACCGGGACCGACAGCTTAACGTGCTCTCCGAGGCACGGTGGGGAGACCCACAAGGACTGCACAAACACCCAGATCACGGCAAACACCTGTATGGCCAATACAAATGTTTGTCATGTGCGGGGATCGAACCCGCAACTGCCAGCGCAACAGGTACAATCCATGGCTGTGACCGTTGCGTTATAAAGCTAAATAATCGAATATTTTAATATAAAGATTCATATGAAAATATTTATTTATGTAGGACCTAGCTTCAGAATAAGAATCGTACCATGGATCAAAAATGAAGGAGACAGAAAACTGCGCCAACGGGTAGATATTAAAATGAACATAACAGTAACTTAAACAACTCACTTAGTATTTTTGAACGCTCTGCCTAAGTGTATAGCAGCTCGGGCTGTACTCATACCGATTTCCAGCACGTTTTCCAGAAGATTCTTACCAAAATCTGAATCATCTTCCTGACGATTTTGACGTTTCCTAGAACGGAAAATTATTTCTTTACAATTGCAAGACAATATCGCTGACCTTCATTCTCTTTGACAAGATTGATCAAGGTTGAGGTACTTTCCCAGACGGTATGCTATATGTGTGAAATGTATCCTACCGCAATAGCTACCTCAATAGCTTCCACAATTGCTACATAGGTACATACATTATATAAATATAAGATATTTTATTTAAACATTACACATAATGATGGTTTAAAATGGCTTTGAAGACAAAGGAGAATGCCCACCGCAGTATGGACTTTAGTTTCGCTTTGAAAAATTTTGTGCCATGATGATATTTACCACATTTTGTAGGTTCCTTAGTGTACATTTAATTAAAAAAACGCTGTTTCTATAGCTCGACGGGTATAATGAAAAAAAGTCACAACAAAAGTGGTTTTCTTATCCTTCATTCATTTAGTATTTTTATTTACATTTGAAGTTTTAACTATCTGTAAATGTTTGAATATGATCTGAATGCAAGTAAGTTAATGCTTCAGTTTGCTTAAACTCAAGGTACGTCAGTAAAATGAATGAATTTAGAATTAATGGCTAAAAGAGTTTCAATCAGTAAAACGAAACAGTTTCACATTTGACTTATTTGACATCTTTCAAGTGAATGTCGCATTGTTGCCAGTTGTAGTTGTAGATCGATTAATCGATTATGATTGAAAAACACTACAACAGGATACTTTCAGATAGATTAATCAAATAAACTCATATTATTATCAAATAAAAATTGATTTTCTTTATTATTTAACATGTTATTATGAACTGCCAATTCGATATTTTAATAAAATAAATATAAGTGTATCGATTATACTTTGGTGAGTCGATACGCTCGTACGAAAATGGCAATACTGAGGATTCAAATGTCATAACAAAAAATACTTTGGAATTGCTAGTAAAACGGAAATGAATAAATTACTGCTTAATATGTGGATTCTTATCCGTCGAAGTTATGGCTAAGTATTTTACGATGGCTAGTGTAAATTAAAAACTTAGTTTTTAATATTAATTTGGTTTAGGCACAACGACGTGGAAGGAGGAAACCACGTATGGGCATTCCCCTTTAATGAATATTTAATTTTACATTCTTAACGTAAGTAAAACGAGTCACTCTTAACTTACCCATAGGAAGATAAATTGTCGTGTTGGTGGAGAATCTCGTTTCTTTTAGCCTCTACTTTACCAGGTTCCATGAAAAGCGCGTTAAATGCAAACACGTCTGGATCTCTCAACATTTTGTGTCGAGCTGACTCCTGTAAACAAAAGCCATTTTAATAAAGTGTATCTGATTTTAGCCACTTGAATAGTGGACCTTCGTACCTTTTTTTTTGAAATATGTCGTTTTTTTTTTAATATTTTATTTTACGCATGCTTTGTCATAACAGTAACGAGTAAAAATAAATCCAATTTGATGGTGTCGTTTGGAAGTCATGCGCGATTCCTTTTTTTTCACAATATTTATTTTTATGTTTGTACATATGGATTCTATTTCTCTTGGTCATATCCTAATTTGAGAAACCGTTTATTGATTTTATTACTTTTTATTTTTATTTTTATACTAGCTGTGCCCGTGACTTTGTCCGCGTGGAATTTAACAAAAAAGTTATTTTTCAGTTCGTAGAGCTATAATAAAAATAAAAGTAGCTTAAGTTACTCCCTATTACATCAGCTATCTGCCCGTGAAAGTCCTGTCAAATTCGGTCCTGCCGTTTCAGAGATTAGCCGAAACAAACAGACACACAGACAGGCAGACAGACTGACAGCCAGACAAAAATTAAAAAAAAATGACATTTTGGCATATGAATCGTGTATACATCCATATGCATTTAGTAAAAAACGGTTATTTCAATATTACAAACAGACAATCCAATTATATTTATTTGTATAGATGATTTACTATTGTAAAATGTGTGTATAGCTTATAATCAATTTAAAATAGGAAATGAAAACTACAACTCACTTGAGCTTCCCAAGCCATAAGCTGAATATTGTGAAGCAGCATCACATCCAAAGTGAGTATTCCAAATGAGAGCAAATTCGTACTATTGCTCAAAATAACTTTCCTACTCTGATTTGATATTGTAAAATTCTCACCCAAATATATTTCTTTTAATTTACTCATCACTATCGTTACATTGCCCTCGATCAAACTTTCATTCAAAGCTTTTAATAGTTGACCGAATTCATTCCCAGAATTCCGCTTTTCCGTTTTATTATCAAAGTCAGGATCACTTGTGATCCAATCGTGCAATTCTTGGACCTTTTCAATCAAATAGTTTGTCATGCTATTGCTTTGCATATAATCATCGTAAAGGTTTTCATCATTGTAATATTCTTCGTAATTGTCTTCAACTCTCTTCAAACCAGCGATGTAACCATCAGACAACTTGATTCCTGAATCTTCTATAAACACGTCTGGAAGGGTAGGTTTGAATTCAGGAACTTTTGGGTGGACGAAATCTTGAGGCAGTTTCGCTTGGTCCTTCTTCTCGATTTTTCTTTCTGGATGATGCAGGGAGGTGTCGTGAGCTGGATGTATTTGCGGTTTAAATATCAGATTATTTTCTTCTTTCTTTTTGTCCCGATTTGCGACTATGTTCTTGAATATCGAAAGTTTTTCTAGAATAGGAAATTGAATGTCGTTGTCTATTTCTTGAGATGCTGTGTCAGCTTCCGTTGTTGTTGTTCGAGGTTCTGGGTACGGATTTGCGTATATTGGTTCCTGTGAAGAATTTTAGTAACATGAATCTTTGTTGAAGGCTTGTAAGCTTAAATAGTTTTTTCTAAATATGTATATGTTATTTTAAGTTAAAAAAAGATAAAAAACCAACCAAGGTGCCAGGAAAATTTAGTACTACAACAGTAACTAACCCTCGCTTCAGCGAACATAGCTCTAGGGGCATAGCTTTCGCTAGCCCCCCACCTGGTGATCACGATTGTGGCCAGCACTAGAGCACCGCAGACCGCGAAACAGGAGGCACTGGCTATTATCCATACTTTTAATGGCACCTGAAATATATACCAGTTGAAAGTTCAGAAATCAGGATAAACTTTATCTTTAGAACTGGTAATTAGTTCTTAAGACAAATGAAAGAAACTGTAGCTTAATTCATATACCTTATAAGTATGTCTTGTATACAGTATATATTGTTACGAGTATAACCCCATGAAATCGAACTGTCTCCTATCGAACGGAGGTTATCAAGATTGTCGAAGTATATAGACAGGCGTAGACAAATGCTTTCGACCATGTCACAATATGGGATGCAGGGCTATAAATTTTTTCTGGAGTGTCCTGGTAGCATCGAATCTTGAGCTACGATCAAGTAATTTTAAAAATACTCAAATAAGAGTTAGCTGGAGTTTTGAATACCATCGTGAAAATAGAACACCGATTTGTTGTCCTAGCTTGAACTAAATTATTTTATAATTATATAATGATACAAGTTTATAGTCGTAGATTCATCGGTGTATTTAAGATTGTTAGGTTCGTTAAATTTAAAAGGCAAGAAAATTTGGAACAGTTCGACTGTGGTATCTTTACCTCACGGAGGAAAACGGTTAAATAATACTGCTTTATAGCACGGTTATTTATTAATTAATACTTTATTGTACAGAACAACTACATTTTAAACATTAAACATATTTAAAGACAGTTACAGACTGTGAGGTACAATGGGCGGACTTATGGCTATTTAGCCATTTCTTCCAGACAACCCAAGTAAGGAAGGATGAATTTGTTATTAGCTCGAGACATTGACAGACATTGTTGTGCTTCTGTGGTGAGTAAAGTGGTCAGAACTTCTTGACAGTGTCGGGGCCTTTTACTAAATGCTTATGGATGTATACACGGTACATACCTATAACAAAATAACATTTTTTACAATTTTTGTCTGTCTGTTTGTTCCGGCTAATCTCTGAAACGGCTGGATCAATTTTGACAGGACTTTCACTGGCAGATAGCTGATAAAATAAGAAGTAACTTAGGCTACTTTTATGTCAAAAATTTATTTATCTTATAACTGCGAACTGAACAATAACTTTTTTGTTAAATTCCACGCAGACAAAGTTGCGGGCACAGCTAGTAATATTATACGGTTTTCGTATGAGGGGGGCTAAAAAGGTATTGTGCCCCGGGCGCGAGCTACGAGTTAAGCTTGCTACGCTGGGGATAGGGTCGACAACACGCTTGTGATGCTACTAGTATTTAAGATGTCTATAAGCTATGGTAATCGCTTACCATCAGGTGAGCCGTACGCTTACCTATTTGCTAACCTAGTTATATATAAAAAATCGTGTGGTCTAAAGAACACTCTTTTTTTATTTTTATGTATAAAGTTAATGGAGTTACATAAAGCAGTAACTATCTCTTAATCCTCATTATAACACAAAGTATAAGCAATATTTAATTCGATTTTAAAACCAATAACAGTGTCTTAATAAGTGACGTAATATTTGATAGCATTTAAGTCCCCGGTTACAGCTTCCGTTAACGCAACCACGTTGTAATAAGTATACTTTAGCCTATTGCAGTCCACTGCTAGTCATAGGCCTCCACAAGTTCGCGCCAAAAATGTCGTGAAAGGATGTGTGTAGTCCATAGTCACCACGCTGGGTAGGCGGGTTGGCGACCGCAGGGCTGGTTTTGTTACACCTAAGACGCTGCTGCCCGTCTTCGGCCCGTGTATTTCAAAGCCAGCAGTTCGATGATTATCCCACCATCGGTCGAATTTTCAAGTTCCAAGGTGGTAATGGAACTGTATTATCCCATAGACGCCTATTACGACACCCACATTAAGAGAGGGGGTGGCTATATTCTTAAGGCCATAACCACACAGCCTATGATACAATACATATACAATATACAAAATATCCATATAAATAAACTCGGATCGCCTAGATGAATGACTGCACCGAATTATATGTTTTTTTTTTTTTATTTCGTTACTCTCATTACAAGGTTTGTGTCAAATAATTGTGTTTACTCGCAAATGAAAAAAAAAAAACGACTTCAAAAAAATAGTCAATTAAGTAGATGTTACGCGTTATCAAAGATTATTCAAAAAGTATAATAGAACCACTTCGTTTTTTGAAGTCTGTTAAAATACAGATGAATTGAGAACCTCCTCCTTTTTTGAATTCGGTTCACATCAGATCGATTAAAAAAATATTATTTTTCTTGTGACTGACTTTTCTACCGATATCAAAAAACATATCTTTTTACTGGGTGTACCGATTTTGATGTTCTTTTTTTTTAATTGAAAGCATGTGTTGGTCGCGAGGACCCATTTAATTTGATCGAGATCCAACAAATACTTTTTTAAACTATCCTTAACATTGTGTATTTAGTTAATTATTTTTTCGTCTACCCACGTTGTATTACTTGTCGATGTAATTGAAGAAAACACAATTATAAAATAACGATTCCTAAGTGCTTTTAAAGCCACGAATAACTTAATTTTTGTTTTTGATTCTCCTGAACTATCAACTCGAGTTTTTTTACATATTTATAATGGTGATCTTACACTAGTTTTAGTAGGCAACGTGTCTTCAGGTCGAGGCGGTAACGGGCGCGAGTGCCAGCGTGGCGCCACTGTCGCGTGACTATCGCGCGAAGGCGGTCGCTTCTCGTACTCGTATTGGAACATATTTTTATTTATCTGTAACAGAATAAAATGTTTAATAATAATATTAATATAGTATTAACTGTACACTAGAAGATTTAAATCAATTGACGACGCGTTGGCGCAACGTTATTGCACTGGTTGATGCGATGGTGGTAGCGAGTTCGATTCCCGCTCACGACAGACATTTGTATCGATTGTTGTGTACTGTGTTTTCGGACACGGGAGAAAATCCTACTGGAGGGTCCGTTGAGAAAAAAAAAAAAAAAAAAAAAAAAAAAAAAGAAAAAGTAAAAAAGGCCTAATGCCATAATCTCATTACCAGCGATTTCTTCCAAGCAACCTTTACCGAATTTTACAAGTGATATGATTTTTTTTATCGAAATCGGGTGCTCGTCATGCGGTCCCATTTAAATTTGACATCTGACGAATACATTTTGAGCTATCTCTAATAACACGAAGGTACTCTATTGACTATTTTATCGACTAGCTAGACTTCGTGGGAAAGCAAACACAATTATTATCAATCAGTTTTATCACAACATAGCTCTCTTAGCACTTTCAAAAATGTACTGGATTTTGAGGTGGTTTTCTCTACAAATAACCGTAATTGTCTATTAGGTAAAAGTATTATTTCCTCCCTTTCTGTTATCTCTCTTTGTTTTTCCTACAGAATCTACATAACAAAGCGGTGGTAGCTTCACATTACGCTTCAGTCTGTAATATCCCTCTGCTGAGAATAAGTCTCTTTCGCCATGTTGAAGGAGGATCAGAGTTTAATCGACACGCTGCTCCAATGCGAGTTGCCGGATATATCCGCTATTCCCTAATATGAGTGACGATCGCTATCAGGTGTACATGATAACAACCGGGACCGATGGCTTAACTTCTTCTCCGAGGCACGGTGGGAAGACCCACAAGGACTGCACAAACATCCAGACCACGGCAAACATCTGCATGGCCAATAAAATGTTTGTCATGTGCGGGGATCGAATCCGTTACCGCCAGCGCAACAGCCACAAACCAGTGCTGTGACCGTTGCGCCAACGCGGCGTCATGCTTCAGCTTCTCATTAGAAATAATTAATTTATCAGACTAATTACAATTATAAAACTAATGATTTTCATTTGTTATATGACTATTTAAAGACCTTTGAATCAGAATTATAAAAATAAAAATTTTAACTTGATTTGTAGAAACGCGAAATTGAAGTTAGTTTTGTACCTACATAAAGACAGTTGAGTGCAGTATGCGCTTTATATTAATGTGTGACTGTGTGTTTGTTCATCGCAGCGTTAAATCTCGTAAAGTAACGTGGGAAATTGTTTTGTAACGTTACACAGCTGTTACGCTGCTGACACATCTGCGATTAACTTAATTAATTTAACGGTAGTTTGAACTTTGCTCAATCTTATTTTATAAAAAAGTTTTAAGGTTTTTAAAGACCAATTTAGAGCATATTATTGGACTGGCCAACGCAGCGAACATCTTACCATTTTATTTTTTTCTAATTAACTTTAAATAAAGGAGTAAGTTTCGTGAGGGTAGGTTCGACTTCGTTCTGTCAAAGGTAATGGTAAAATTTATTCATTTTTTTTTTCTTTTAGTATTAAAACCTTCCGTGGTTCTTAAGAAACATACAAAAAAAAAATAGCCGAATTGGTCGAGCCTTTCTCGAGTTATGCGCTTAGCAACATTCATTTTTGTTTATATAGGTAATCGAAATCTGATGAATGCATTTTGAATTATCTCCAATAATGCGTATTTAATTGATTATTTCTTTGACTAACTGCTTTGAATTACTTGTTTTTTATAAATCGAAGACTAACTACTGCCCGCGACTTCGTCCGCGTTGAATAGTACTTGAAAAAACAAAACCGATTTTGGAACATTCTTCATTAGTGCTCCGCTCCTATTGATCTTAGCGCGATGTTATATAGCCTTCCTCGTAAAATAGGCTATCCAACACTGCAAGAATTTTTTATTTCGAAACAGCAGTTCCTGAGATTAGCGCGTTCAAACAAACACAAACAAACAAACTCTTCAGCTTTATAATATACAACTTTACGATATTTAGTTCCGGTACAACAGTAACATATCACTAGGCCTAGTTACAAAAGTATGCCATCCCTTTCCATCCTATGTAGTTTTGAAAAAGCGTGAGAGAGATGCAACGATGCGTGATGTCTCAGATTTCTTACTGCTTATGTAGTTATGCCATGCTCTATTTGTATATCATACAATCTCACATCCGCATTTAATGCTCTGTAGCGGAGAAAATGGCGAAAAGAAAAAAAATCTATAAAATTATTTATACGAAGAGTCATGATAGCGACATGGCTGACACTTTTTTTCCTATGATAAATTTGTCTAACATACCTACTGTAAAACTGACAACCGCTCTGCTGTATTGGTACGTGTAGGCGCCTAAACACCGGCGTTTCAATTCCCTTTCTGGATTCTATTTGTATGCATATATATGTTCCTAAGCTGGGTCTCCCCACCGTGCCTCGGATAGCACGTTAAGCTGTCGGTCCCGGTTGTTATCATAGACACGTCATAGCGATCTTTATCACTCATAATAGACAATATATCCGCTAACCCGTAGAGGAGCAGCGAGACAGATAAAGCTCCAACCCTTCTCCAACATGGAGAAAGAGGTCTATGCCCAGCAGTAATAATTTACAAAATAAATGCTTCCTTCTAAAAAAAAATGTATCAAACAAAATACTTTTTAAAATAATTCAAAATATTCATTTCATTCATTCAAGACAGTGATGTCAACAGTCGACCCGCTGACCTATCGATATTTTTACATTTATCGACACAAACTTCATTCATAGGATTCGGGATAGCGTCTAAAAATAGCCATCTTATCAAGCTTCTCTGTAAAACGATGAGTCAATTTTATGACGATTTTTTATTTAGTTTTTATATTCATTATTAATATCACAAAAAGTTTGTGGGGATGGAAAAATCGAAAACAAAAATTATTAAATCGCCATTTCTTAAGTATATTTAAATTATACCAGTGGTTGCACATTAGTCGAAATTCGACTATAATAAATCTAAATTATAAGTTTGATCATTATTAAGGTTCTGCTAACAAAGACTTACTTCTATAATAACAAAACAAATGAAAAAGCGTGTGTGTGTCAAATACCGTGTATATATTGATTCAATGGATTTTTTACGCATTATTTAAAAAAAAATTAGCATTCTGTACTCGTCTATATAAACAATAAGTGTGCGAGATTTCATACTCCTCCGTCCGCGAAATTTTTGTAAAAAGAGGTACAATGTTTTTGTTTCCCGTATTAATACATAGATTATATTAATTAGCGATTACCGTAGCTTATAGACGTCAGCAACACTAGAAGCATGGCAAGCGCGTTGCCGACCTTATCCCCAATTCCCACCAGGAGCTTACCTTACTCACCAACAGAAACACAACACTGCTTGAAAGCAGTGTTGTTACTATTTAGCTGTGATCTTCTGTAAGGTCGAAGCACTAACCCAGTCGGGTTGCTCCATACTTTGAGCGGGAAATTTCCTGCTGTGCCCTCCTTCAGTTAAATTATCAGTTAAGAAATGATCAATGCGCCATTTATTGCTTATTTCTATTCGCAATAGTTAATTGAAAAGTTACAATTTCTTAACGGAAGCGAAACAAATCATAAGGGCCTATTCTATCTCTGCTTTTTAAGGCTTTTCGTAATTTATCAGCAGGATAAATCTTATCCAAAATCGGCGTAACATGCCCTAAAGAACATACTGATGTGCTTATAGTCAAAATAGAGGAGAAATAATGCTTACAATATTGATTTCACTTACACAAATTATAAATATTGTTCTTTTTTTAAAGTTTTTTTTTTTTATGTCTGGAAGAGATTGCTTTTAAGTAATAAAGCCTCCTTTCGTACATATATCGACTGATTATTGTTAATGTTACTTTTTTCTGAGTAAGCTGGTAAATGCGTAACGAGATCGTTACGGAAAGTGTGATCAGGCGAGACGACGGGAAGTTGAGAGGGACATATAAGTTAGATGGAGCTAAAGTAGTTTAAT
Source organism: Melitaea cinxia (assembly GCF_905220565.1). NCBI lineage: Eukaryota > Metazoa > Arthropoda > Insecta > Lepidoptera > Nymphalidae > Melitaea > Melitaea cinxia. The sequence goes on along the minus strand of NC_059418.1, from coordinate 7,104,294 downwards.
TTAAGTCGTATAGTCTAAAGCACGCTCATGTTTATTTTTTTATTTTTATTATTGTAAATTATTACAGCTCGAGCTTGACTATTTCTTGTCCAGCGTTTGTAAGAAAGTAATAATGACTTAGGATCTCTTGCTACTATAATTATATATTCAAATACTAGCATGTAGGTGTTAAAAGGTATAACGGTACTGTATTACTGTAAGAGCTTTTTGAACTCATACGACTCGACGTCGATACGATTATCGTAGCGATATTTTTTACATTTTATTTTTTTCAAACATAAAAAGTAACTTCTATCTATATCAACAATTAATAAAATCAGAACATCATATACATAATGGAAGTCAGTTAAATTCGCATAATCATTACATAGTATAAGACAAAGTCGCTACCCGCTGTCTGTATGCTTAGATCTTTAAAACTACGCAACGGATTTTGATGCGGGTTTTTTAAATAGATAGAGTGACTCAAGAGAAAGGTTCATAAGCATAATACATGCATAATATAGTAGAGAAACGCTGATAATTTTAGAATTTTCTAATGTGATGTCGTAAATAAAAATATTTTTTGCGCTTACATTACAAACGCTGGCTGAACCCTACGAGATAAATCGAAATAATGTACTACAGTACTGTACACCTTAAAAAGGTCTACAAAAAAGTCCGCCATGGTATGTGTCTATTTCTTAGGGATAACCCATAATAACAAGTTTTTATCCTTTACTTTTTACGAGAAATAGTGGCTTATTTACGAAGCGATTTAAAGCAATACAACATGAATCGTTATCAAATTAAGTACTATCAATATATTGTGCAGTTAATATAAATTATTATGCGTGTTCTTTACAGCGTGTAATTTAAATGAATATTTTGAAATATATTACAGATTTAAAATGCAGAGACATAACGACTGTGGCGGTATATGACATTTTTTTCTAAATTGTATGTTCGTACTTTAGTCGCTATTAAGGTTAATTTTTTAACCGCATTTATAGTAAGTACTTCATGTTGGATAGGATTAGACTACGACCATAATTTCTCAATTCAAGTGTAACCTCTCACTATTTTTGTATTTTCTAATGACAAAAAAGCTGTGAAAGTTGTATATAAAGACATTCTGTGACATATTTAGTATCAGAAGTTCACCCGTGCGAAGCCGGGGCGGGTCGCTAGTTAGAGACAACTCAAAAGCTATTCGTGAGGATTGTAAAAATATTTTAAGATAGATGTCAAGAATTTGTATTTTGAACTCTTATTCTTATGCTTTACAATTTATTAATTCTACTTATTATAAATTGTATTTTGGTACGTGAACATTATTTTTACTTATAATAAATATTTAATTCGATGAAGATAACGAAGATTCTTTAATTACTTCATCCGTTAAACAGCTCATTTGCTAAAAGATTTTACTCAAATTTAAATAAGGCCACATGACAAACACCAACTGTCAAATTTAAAAGAATCATCAAAATCGACATCCAAACCTACTGGTTTTATGAACTAGTAAATTTATGAACTAGTTGAGAACCTCTTCTTTTAGTGAAGTTGGTTAAATATTATGTATCTTCATTGTATTGTTTGGAAATATCAACGCAAGTGCCATTTTTTATTTTTTTAAGTTAAAGGTTCAATCATAACTAAAAGTGACAGATTTGAAAATGATGTTAAAATACACTGACCACTGCCAACATTTTAAAATGTTTATATTACTGTATCTTGTTTGTAATAGTATTATTTTAAGTATTGTTTTAAAAACCGCTTTATTATGTTCCTGTGGTGCTTAGCCAGAGCTCCTGGAGATGGCCGTGATTAGAGGATCGGCAATGCATTTGCATTCATTGCAAAGCTCCTGGTGTTGCCGGCATCTATAGATTACGGTATTCGCTTACCATTAGGCGTTCCTTGTTTACCGCCCTCATATGAAACCATCGTATTTATTACATGTTGTAATATAATTTCGTTATTATATCAGCTTAACATTGTTTTGTATACGCCTTTAAAATCAATAAAAGCAAAGTCGTTTACAATATCTAATATTATCGTCTGACGATATCGTATCGTTGAATATAAACAGGGTTCTAGCGGTAAAGTATTCTCTGATAATAATGAAAAATTATGGTATTCAGGACGCCGCGTTGGCGCAACGGTTACAGCCATGGATTGTACCTGTTGCGCTGGCGGTTGCCGGTTCGATCCCTGCACATGACAAACATTTGTATTGGCCATACAGGTGTTTGCCGTGGTCTGGGTGTTTGTGCAGTCCTTATGGGTCTCCCCACCGTGCGTCGGAGAGCACGTTAAGCCGTCGGTCCCGGTTGTTATCATGTACACCTGATAGCGATCGTTACTCATAGTAGGGAATATTTCCACCAACCCGCATTGGAGCAGCGTTGTGGATTAAGCTCTGATCCTTCTCCTATATGGGGAAAGAGGCCTGCCCAGTAGTGGGATATTACAGGCTGAAGCGTTAGAAAGAGCATAAGATGCAACTTAGTTGTTAGTTTGATATATCCTGCTCAAAATCTAGATCTGGGACAACCACCTCCCCCTCACAGAACCTCGAACTTACAGAAGATCACAGCTAAATAACACTGCTTTCAAGCAGTGTTGTGTTCCTGTTTGAGTAAGGTACGGGGGGAAACTCACAACGCGCTTGCGATGCTTCTGGTGTTGCAGGCGTCTATAAGCTACGGTAATCGCTTACCATCAGGTGAGCCGTACGCTTATTTGCTGAACTAGTAGTGTATAAAAACACGTCAAGTATTACGAAAGAGCATAGACAAATAACACTGCTGGATTAGGGGTAGGATTTTTAAAAGAAATTCGCACTAAAAAATAACGAAACTAAAATTGGAACAACCAAAATCATGTTTTGACGAAAACTTAGTAAATAATTATTACATATAATAAAAATGTAAATGTAATATGTTTGTGCACGATAATATCAGAAACGGCTTATCCGATTTAGATGCACTTTTCACTTATATATTGTGGTAAGCTTAACTTAACATTTAGTGTTAGTTTCTTGTCATTCGTCTCATAAATAAAAACAGATAATAAAGATTTATGCTGTCCAAAGTCACTATTACGAGCGGACGAAGTTGTGGGCACAGCTAGTAATGAATAATTGTGTTTGTTTGCAAACGAAAAAAAAAAACGATTCAATTTACAGCGACAAGTAAAAATACGTAGTTAGACGAAAAAGTAATCATATAATACGCATTTTAAGGGATAACTCAAAAAGTACTTGTCAAAACTTGATCAAATTCAAATGGGACCACATGATGTACGCGAGGCTTTGATTAAAAAAAGAATCATCAATAAAATTTTATGAGGTAACAGATAAAAAATATAGTCCAATAGAGATCCTCCTTCATTTATTGTAGCGGTTAAAAAACGCAGAAAGAATTTTAAAACACGTTAATTTTCTGTTACATATTATATAATATTATAACTGTTATAAAGCACATAACTAATCGATTTTAACCTACATTTTTATTTAATGTGAACACGCAAAAGTAATTTTTAAAGCATTTCTCAATCGACCTCAAAATAACGAGTATTTTACAAGTGCAAATGTTTTCGATATGAGAATTTTTTACTGTTATATCAAAGGGCACTGCAATGCTATATTTAACCGGCTTTTAAAAAATGAAGGTTCTGTGGCCGTCTGTATGTATTGGAGCTTTACTCCTTATGAAACAATATAAGATCTGTGGTATGAAAAAATATGGAGAGTGAAAGTGTCTTCATTTATCACGATAATTCGTTCTTTAAAACAAACTCTGATCGCGTGTCGGACCTATCTTTGTCATTTGTAAATCGATTTTGAATCAAAGTTTCTTATGGGGCGTTGCGGGGGAGTACCCTAGCCGGCAAAAAACATCCATAACGTTAAAAAAAAGCGTAAAATTTATATGTATAGTCTATGTATGACATGTATACAGTGTCTAATGTATAGTCAACCTGATGACTGTTATTATTATTGCAATTTGCTGTTATTATTATATCATTTGTTTATTATTATATATTTTATAAATCATTGTAAATAAAATAAACGTGTTGAGATAATTTTGTTAAGTAGTTTTTTTGTCGATAAAAAAAAATTATAATAAAAAATGTATACTACTTAATAATTATTTTCTTTAAACCTCGAATAGAAGTTGAAATTAATATATTATAATAAGAAACTACATTCCTATCTGGTGTCTCACGCCACTAGACGGTTTTTTTTTTTTAAATTGGACTATGAAGTAGTGTGATAAAAAACTTTTAAGAGATTTAATTCCCGTTCTTATTCCCTCCACTGGTGACAAAAGGGCTGGTGCGTATTGTATGTAAAGAAACGTTATGCCAATTCAACGGGAAAATGCATGACGGCAGCATTCTTAGCACCATTCCACGCGAACATGATTTATATAACAAAAATATCGGTACATAATTAGTGCTTAAGTTGTAAATTATAATAATATTAAGATAACTACTTTTTACTAAATGCATATGAATGTGTACATGGTACATATACCAAAATAATATTTTTTACAATTTTTGTCTGTCCGTCTGTGTGCGGATTGACGGATTATATTCCCTACTATGAGTAACGATCGATATCAGGTACATGATAACAACCGGGACCGACGGCTTAACATGCTCTCCGAGGCACGATGGGGAGACCTACAAGCAGTGATGTCATATCTACCAACTTTTTGTTGGATCTACCAATTTTCACTTCAGTCTACCTATCTACCGCCCTAGACCTAAAAACTACCTATTTTTTTTAATTAGTTTGACATATCACCATTATTTTTAGGACTATGCCCAGAAAACTTGACTGAATTGGACAGAGAGTGGATGACATTTCATTTCACAGAAAAAAATGTGGATTCTACACCTGGAGAATTCTAGAAGCATGTTTCATCCACTAAAAAAGGAGTCCGGTCTCCAATGTTTCCCCTGCTATGCGAATTCGTGAGAAAATTACTCGCACTTCCATATAGTAGCGCCAACGTTGAGAGATTGTTTTCTGCAATTAATAATATGAAAACCTTCCAGAGAAATAGAATTTGCACGGATACTCTAGAGGGATTGTTGCGTACCAAAAGATTCATAGCAAACAACGGGCAGCCTAGCGCAGAACATTTAAGTAAATTTTTTCAATAAAAATATGTATAATTTCCAAAAATAAACATTTTAAGAACAGATCATGCATTTTTAATCTTAAAAAATCTTCTAAATTGAGGTGGTAGATCTACCAATTTTGCATTTTACATTCTACCAACTTCTACCAACATTTGGCACATAATCTACTAATAAAATATTTTAAATATCATAATTTCTAAAATTCGGGTTGGCAACACTGCCTACAAGAACTGCACAAACACTCAGACCACGGCAAACATCTGTATGGCCAATACAAATGTTTGTCATGTGCGCGGACGAACCCGAAACCGCCAGTGCAACAGCCACAAACCAGTGTTGTGGCCGTTGCGCCAACGTGTCGTCAAAGCTTCAGCCTGTAATATCCCACAGCTGGGCCTCTTTCCCCATGTAGGAGAAGGACTCTTTTTACATGTATAACCGATTCAACATATATGTATACTCAAAAAAAGCACTTTTGATTCGTTATTTACTAGCTAAAATTATATTACTTTTAATTAAATAAATGATTACAGTTAAAAATGGAGATAGAAATCGATTCGGAATGTAGATTCTGAAGAGAAGAATCGGCAAGAAACTCCGAAGTTACTCCTTTTTTGAAGTATAACTTCTTTACGCGCTTGACTTGGGGAGTAACTGGTGAACGTGTGATGAGGGCGTTACGAAAAGTGTGATCCGGCGAGGCGAACGGAAGTTGAGAGGGAGATATAAGTTAATGAAGATAGAAAGAGTTATACTTTACTTCAGTCGTGTGGTGTAATGCACACTCGTTTTTTCTTTTAAGCTGTGTTTTATTATAAAATTTGATAAAATATATAAAAATAATAATATTTAATAAGGCCTGTGTCCAGCAGTGGACTGTGATAGGCTGAAATGATGATGATGATGACTTAATTATATCCTATTCCGTTAACTAAGTACCTACTTATAAGGCGACTATTTGTAAACAACATTTATTATGTTGTTCACATTGTATTTATTGTGTTGTGTCAAAGATGTTGTGTCAAAGATATTGTGTTGTGTCAAAGATGTTGTGTCAAAGATATTGTGTTGTGTCAAGTCTTTCGTTTTGAGAATAAAAACCTAAACCTAAAATCTTATACGAAATCATCATCATCATCATCACCATTTCAGCCTATTGCAGTCCACTGCTGGACATAGCCCTCCACAAGTTCACGCCAAAAATGCGTGAACTCATGCGTGTTGCCCATAGTCACCACGCTGGGCAGGCGGGTTGGTGACCGCAGGGAATAAATAACGAATAATAACTTAATACTACTACTTATTTACTAATAACGAATAGAATATACGAAATAAAGATAGAATAAATTCACACATTACTAACGAACAAAATGTCGAATACTTCATTGTTCCTGCTTTTTAACCGACTTCAAAAAAGGAGGAGGTTACTCAATTAGACCGATTCAATTATTATATTATATTATTGTTATTCAATTCTCAATATTTATGTATGTTCAGGGATAACTTCGTCGTTTATGAATCGATTTTTACAATTCTTTTTTTGTGGGAAAGGTAGTCCTAAGTGTAGTACCGTGATAAGGAAACCAGGATCTGATGATAGGATCCCAGTGAAATCGAGGGAAACTCTCGAAAATCCGCATAACTTTTTACTGGATGTACCGATTTTGATGATTTAATCGAAAGCCGGTGTTTATCATGTGGTCACATTTAAATCTCATTGAGATCTGATTACAAATTTTGGAGTAATCTTTGATAATGCGTATTTACTTGACTAATTTTTCGTCTACCTACGTTGTATTACTTGTCGATGTAATTGAAGTCGGTTCCATTTTCGTTTACCAGCAAACACAATTATAATAAATAAGTTAAACGTAATCGCATTATATTTAAATTTAGTCTATAATGAACTCCAAGTAAAATCAGTACAAACTGAATACAACATACGTTTAATGCAACGGTCGGAATGAACGCGTTACAGCAATGCCTTCAACCACACTTTAGGATTTGTTTTACCGGTTCTTTATAGCTATCTAACACACAATGGTATTCAACGGACAAAAATTCAATCTTTCAAATATATTTTTTATATATATATTTTTTTATAAAATTAGGTCCCCCAGTAGGTCAACTAGATCCCCTAGGGAGCCTTTTTTTTGTTGACCCAGAGGAAATCCCTAACGGATGCCTCCAGCCCGGGGGAGCTAGAGGGTATGTCCGATTCGCACGGACTAAAACCTCTGGGGTGTTCCTTCGCTCGCCTGGGGTGGGATCACGGGGACGCTAAGCACTTCCGCGATCGCCTAGGGACCCTACCCTCGACCCTATCCAGGAGCTCTCTACCTTACCCACACAGGAACACGACACTGCTTGAAAGCAGTATTATTTAGCTGTGATCATCTTTAAGGTCGAGGTACTTCCCCTTTCGGGATATCTAAATTAAAATTATTGACTTTTCGTCCATGTAGAATGAAAAAGGTTGTATCCTAAGAGTAATAAACTTAAAAAACGCAATGTTATGACGTCAACACTGCGTCGTTAAAAACGGGTCAATTGTCGTCAAACCTTCAATTATGGTTAAATTATAAAAATTTAAAACAATACCTATTCGTCCGCTTGCATTTTAATTACAATTTGTTATTATAATGAGCTATAAATGGTAACAGTGTCAAATATCGTTCGCGAGTTACGTTCCAGGAAATAAATGTTATGGCAATTCCTATTTATTAAATTTAAACAAAACTCTTACATACAACCTTCACTAACTTAGCTCCTTTGTCGGGGGCACGAAATCATACAATACAAAAACAAAAAATGAGGAAACGGTGAGTAGGGTATTTTAGGATTCAGAGCGCCCCGAGGTCAATAAATTTTGCCAGCCTATAAAAATATAAGTGATTAATAAAATTCTTGATCCATTTTTTACGACTAAGCTTTTTCAGGCCGACAATTTTGTAAAATCTTCTTCTTGTAAAATTCGATTTTTTTTTCACATCACTAGTAGGTACGCTCGACTTACGCCACCTATTTAATTTTTTAACCGACTTCAAAAAAGGAGGAGGTTACTCAATTCGACCGTATATTTTATGTATGTTCGGGGATAACTTCGTCGTTTATGAACCGATTTTGGTAATTAATTTTTTGTTGGAAAGGAGATATCCCAAGGGTGGTACCATGATAAGGAAATCAGGATCTGATAATGGAATCCCAGAGAAATCGAGGAAAAATCGTAGTGACGACTAGTGTGTTTGTTAATTTTTTTTTTTTTGTCTACTTGCCTACATTGTATTACTTGTCGATGTATTTGAAGTCGGTTTTTTTCGTTTGCGAGCAAACACAATTATTGCGATTCCAAATAAATAAATAAGGGTAGGTACAAAAACAGCAACGACGTATAGGCGCGGTGGTCATAACATTGGCTGTTGCTTTCGCGGTTCTAGATTCGATCCCCGCTCGTGACAAACATTGTGTTGGCGATAGAGACGCTTGTCGTGGTCTGGGCGTTTGTGTTTGGGCTTTGTGTTTATTTTTGGACCACCGATACATAAGAAAATCCTCTCGTCGTTGAGTGTAAAACGCTAATTCATTTTACTATTAGTTTTTTGTTTGTAGCAAATAAACTGAAAATACTAATGGACTGACTTTATAAATAATTTCCCTAGTAAAATAGTCCGTTACTTATAAGTGACATTGGCTATATTTTATAACTGGCCATGTCCCGCGGTTCATATACTCGTACGTACATTTGAAGAAAAAAAAATAGCCTTATAGCCTTATAGCCTTACGCGGTAAAAGGGCTATTCAACTTAAATAATTTTTCAATTCGAACCAGTAGTTCCTGAGAATAGCGCGCTTAAACAAACAAACATACAAACTTTTTAGCTTCATAATATTAGCAAACGTAAGCTGAGAAAAATTGAACAAACAAAATCGTTTAATCCACGCGGAAAAAGCCGCGGCCAGAGAGCTCGTAAAATCAGCAAATTATCATCGTTTAAAAGCATACATTTCTAGTCCTCTCTCTTCCAACTGTCAAAAAAAAACAACAAAAAAAATTCAAGAATGTCCTTAAATTGGATCAATTAAAAACCATTACAAATCATAATTAGATTAATGATTATAATTTAATTACTAATAACAGCTCACCGATGAAATAAATAACTATTTACAAATAATATCACATCACTATTCGACAAAAAAACTGTTTTTAAGACGTAAAAATTTATGTTTTAAACACACGGTGCCGCACGGTCGGTACGACGGTTTTTGCTTGACTGAACGAAAAATCTAAATACTGTTATTCTTGGAGACAGGAGTGTAAAGCGGCTCGCGCGTAATACATCTTTGCTTTTTTATTTATTCAAGTAAAACTTATTTATGCACGCTTGAATTGGGTAGTAAGCTGTAGAATGCGTGACGAGAGCGTTACGAAAAGTGCAAACGGAAAAGAAAGAGAGGTGCAAGCACACATTTTCTTTCTCTCTTTCTCTCATAGAACGTTTCGTATGTCTAAGACAGTGCAGGCCCATTGTGCTTCTTCACTTTTTGTGTTTGTTTTACTTCAGTTGTGTGGTCTAAAGCACACTCGTTTTCTTTTTAAGTTTTTTTCGTGTTAAAATTATATACATATATGCGCTAATAGGCACTAAAATAATACTGTTTTTTAATTTTTGAAACATAGTATACTTTATTTAATAATGTTTTAGACACATTAAATTTTTTTTATACAATTTCAAATCTATTTGTCTATAATTGCAAACGAAAAAAACCTACTTCAGTGTTGTAAATCATAGACATAGAATGAAGAAGTAGGTAAAACAGTCAATCGAATAATTAATCAGAGATAAAATTGAATGATAATAATTTAAATCGGTCCTCATGACAAGCGCTAGCTTGCAATTAAAAAATTATCATCAAAATCGGTACACTCCGTAAAATGTTGTAAAGTAACAAACACAAAAAGATACAGTCGAATTAAGAACTTCCTTGTTTTTTAAGTCAACAAAAGTTACGAAGGATATTCGCTTAGAAAGTTTGTAAGAGTTGAGTTCGAAACGCACTTCTTGAAGTGAAACTTCTTTAGAATCATTGTAATTTGAAACTCGATTAAACGAAAATGCATTACGATAATAAAATAATCACATAAATGCATATACGAGAGAATGAGATAGAATAAATGACAGAGTATTTTATCGAGGTCAAAAAATCTGCCCTCAATTTCGTCCGTATGGAATGTTTATTTTGTGTGTTTGAACAAGAAAAACTATTGTGTGTTTGAAACAGGTATTCCAAAATTTTCATGCAATTTTCAAACAATTTTTATCTGTTTTTATCTGGGCTATCTGAATCTAGATAGATCTATCTGGAATCCAAAAGTTCACAATAACTTCCCATACAAATCTTCGTTTTTTATTTGGAGTTTTCAGCAGGGATGAATGGGCTATCTAACACTGAAATAATTGTTCAAATCGGACCTGAGATTAGCGCGTTCAAGCAATCTAACAAACAAACTCTTCAGCTTTATAATATTAGTATAGATACTACATTTTCATAAAGAAAGTAATAAAGCTATCTCTTTCTCTCGTTGCTTTAGCAAGCTACATACCGAACAGACCGCTGTCTCGTGAAGAGTATTTGTGAAAGTTCTCGACATGTAAACAACACATTAACCCGTTCAGCTAAACATTAGCTTAGCAACTTAACGCCTTATTTTTTAAGTTCTGCTAATTCCTTTACTGTTATTTTATCCCGACTAAGTAAGGTAGAAATTTCTTTTATGGAAATTGTATTTATTTTACTTTTTATTTTACAACCATAATTTACATTGTATTTTTATTCTACTACTGAAATATGGATACAAAAGGTATATCCATAAATTACGTCACACGAATTTCACGATTTTTTTTTCCTTGTCACAGATGGTCACATTTATCAGACCCCTAGTGTCATGTCACATATTTTGCAATTTATTTCTAATTTAATAAATAAATAATTATTTGTTAAATTAGTACATCAGTTTATATTTCATATTATTTTTGTCCTTTTAAATAATTTTCAAGAAAGTCAAAATAAATCCAACATAGGTATTAAAAAGAAAATGATTTTAATACTAACAATGATGTATATTTATTTTAAAATGTCATGTCACAAAATTTTGGAACCATGTCCAGCCCTTGTCACACAGTGGCACACTTCGTGTACCCTCTACCCCCCTTTAAAGTGAGCCGTAATTTATGGATGGTCCTTATGGACCTATTAGGAGCACCGCTAAAATATGAACACTGTATTTATAATGGTTGACCATTAAAAAAATAATAAGTAACTACGAAGTTTCCTGCCGAATCTTCACTCCGTATCGGTGGTAGCTACGCATTAGTAATAATTAATTTATTAAAGATTAATATAATTTTTCATATATAAATTATCAGTTCATATGTGCTTTCGAAGCCTACTTAAATAAAGATTTTTTTTTTTGAATATTTATGAATAATATTTTCAACATACACACACGATCATATGTTCTAAAATTTCAACTTAATGTTTGTGTTTAAGTAACAGACATACGATCTGCTGTTATCAGCGGTGTATAAATATACACTTAGGGCCTTTTGCTTTTTTATTTTCGAAACACTTGGACCTTGGAGTAGCAGTGCTAAAAATTTTTAACTGAGTTAACTCCTCGCCTTATTGCCTCCACTGGTGACAAGAGGGCTGGTGCATTTTTTGCCCAGAGAATCAGCATAGCGATTCAACGGGGAAATGCTGCCTGCATTCTTGGCAAAATTCCACGCGGACATGACTTGTACCAAAACTATCTGTAAATATTTAGTTCTTAAGTTGTGAATTGTAAATATATATAATGCTAGGGCCTGTTTCACCAGCTGTGGATTATATATTTGACGGATGACGATACAAATAGACTGACAGCGGGAGGTAGAATAGACCAATAAGACCTCTCCTCAATTAATAAATTGCAACTTTAAGATATTCGAAATGAAATATCTCATAAGTATAGTAGATTTCGATGGCAAAAAAAAAAAAATTAATCCAAACTTTTTACTTTCAGATGTCATCAGTCAAATAGCGTTATCTACAAGAGGCGAACCACGCTTTGAGCATTTTCTTGTTCTACTTTCCTGTCCAATTTTCCGTATTTTTCATTCCTAAAGTTCCTAATTCTAAAATAAAATTTCTTTCCTAAGAACCTTCTACATATTATGCCTTTGTACGTCTTTCTTCGTATGTATTACTTTTTTTGTAACGTTTCTTTGTAGTGCACAATAAAGAGTATTTATTATTATTATTATCATTATTATTAAACTGAATAAAATAGCCGAATTTATCTAGCCGTTCTCGAGTTATGCGCTTATATTTAGTTATTCACTTTTATTTATAAAAAATAGTGTGGTGTCATGGGCATTACCGTCTTCTCCATAAGGGCACACGGGGCCCGTGCCCAGGGCCCCCATTTTCAAGGGGCCCCGAAGGACCGATAATTTCTCTCACACATTTATTATCAAAACATTTTTGTCGGGCACATTACGCTTTTTTCACAAATCAGTAATCTTATCAGAAGGTATTTACAGGGTATATACTACGCCATTACATCCATGACTTCCACAAGTTGTCCAGATATAAACGGTAAAACGAAAACTAGATACTTGACTAAAAATATTTTTATTCATAAATTGACGAACGCTGAGTCTTTATAAAGAAAATGACTCCTTTATTCACCAGCAAAGAAATCTGTACACTGTTATTGCTGCCGTCTATTTAATACCACTACTGGACGTACTGGATATAATTTAAGTTCTCCTAATGGATATAAAGATTGGAAACATATAAGTAACTTACTGATAGAACATGAGAACAGCTTACAGCACAGGGAATTTATGATGAATTATGTTGCAAGAATGAAAACTAATGGACGACTTAATACTGAGTTGCTGTCCCAATATAATACAGAAATTAACTATTGGAAGAATGTGCATTGTTGAATGAAATTACCTTAAAGTCTAATTTAAACCTAAAATTGATCCCTATTGAGCCTTACGAATCCAACGGGTATCAACCCGCGACCGTTAACCATATAAATGCTTATTCTAATGCTACTAAACGTACAGAAGAAGTTCTAAAACAGCTTCGCGTATTTCACCTTAATGAAGAAGAGAAGGGTGCCCTTATGCAACTATGTTCCGATTATTCCGACATTTTCCGTTTACCGGGCGAAAACCTAACATATACGAATGCATTAAAACACGACATAAAAACAACCACAGACGTCCCAATTCATACCAAAACTTACCGGTTTCCTGAAGTGCATAAAACTGAAGTCCGTGATCAAATTACTAAAATGTTAGATCAAAATATCATTGAACCATCGAACTCACCCTGGTCTTCCCCAATATGGGTTGTACCCAAAAAGTTAGATGCGCCTAATATCCAAAAATGGAGAGTTGTTATAGATTATAGGAAATTAAACGATATAACAATTGGCGACACTTATCCAATTCCCCAAATTACAGAAATTCTTGATCAATTAGGCCAGAGTACTTACTTCTCTACATTAGACCTCGCATCCGGCTTTCATCAGATCCTATTAAATGACGATGACAAATCCAAAACAGCGTTCACCGTCCCCGAAGGCCACTTTCAATTTCTCCGTATGCCGTTTGGCTTAAAAAATGCACCCTCAACTTTTCAGAGGTTGATGAATTCTGCTCTCTCCGGACTACAAGGTATACGTTGCTTTATATACCTTGATGACGTCATTTGCTATTCTCACGACATAAGAACACATATACAAAATTTGGAATTGATCTTCCAGAGAATGCGAAAATTTAATCTTATGAATAAGAGCATTGTTGCAGTAATGAAATTTTTGGCTTCGAGAGGTCTTGCTTTTCGTGGTGATAGTGAGACATTAGGATCACAAAATAGTGGGAATTATTTGGGATGCTTAGAACTGATTAGTGAATTTGATCCTTTTCTTTCTGATCACATACAATACTGCGGAAATCGTGGAAGTACATCATATTTATCGGCAAATATTTGTAACGAATTTATTAATTTAATAGGACAGCAAGTTATGAAAACCATTGTCAAAGAACTTAAATCAGCAAAGTACAAAACTATTAGCGTAGATTCTACGCCAGATCTGTCTCACGTTGACCAACTGACTTTTTTCTCGGCTTCGACAAAACGATGGAAAATTTTGACAGTGCATTTAATATTTGCATAGAGTACTGAAGTTTCTTTCGGAAACTAAATGGTCTGCACGCGCCAATGCTATTAATGCTTTGCAAATTGGTTATTTAAATATTTCAGAGGCATTGTCTTTAATCGCAAGTGACATCAATGAACCAGGAGACACTTTTTCACTTCTTTTAACTGAGGTAGGGCATAGCAAGAATTTCCTGCTCAAAATATGGAGCAGCCCGACTGGGGTAGTACCTCGACCTTACAGAAGATCACAGCAAAATAATACTGTTTTCAAGCAGTATTGTGTTCCTGTTGGTGAGTAAGGTGACCAGAGCTCGTGGGGGGGATTGGGATTGGGTCGGCAACGCGCTTGCGATGCTTCTGGTGTTGCAGGCGTCTATAAGCTACGGTAATCGCTTACCATCAGATGAGCCGTATGCTTGTTTGCCGACCTAGTGACATAAAAAAAAAAAACTAGAAAGGAAGGCCAAAGTCTAGCAAAAAATGGGAAAATTTTAGACTGTTCTTCTAACGGAAATATGGAATGATCTTGTTATATATAAAACAAGTCTAAGTTTACCGAATACCAATATGACCATGGGCATTGTAACGAAACTTTACGAATCGCAATAATTTTGATCAGTATGTGGTGTCACGAAGCGGCTGCTAAAGAAAAAATCCATATGTCGACTACAAAGATACATTTGATAGAAAAAGATCTCGCAGCACACACATCACTTTTTTTCGAAGGATCATCAGAGGCTGCACAGTTAAGAGGCAAGGAAACGTTTCGTGTAGATACTTTCATTCCCATAATTGACACATTAAATACACAACTAAAAAAATGTTCGGCAGCATACCAAGAAATTGATAGTCGATTTAGTTGTCTATGTCAGTTAACAACAATCGAATCAGATGAGTTGACCAAAAATGCAAAGAATTTTGCAGAATTTTATCATGAAGACATTAATGTAGTTGTTCCCAAAAACAGAATGTATTCATTTAAGCCAATATTTAAAAAACATAGCAAAGCAATCAGCGGATTTAAATATCTCAACCTTACATAACCTAAAAATTTCAAATAAATTGGAAGATACTTTTCCAAACGTAGAAATTGCTACAAGAATATTCCTTTGCCTAATGGTTACCAATTGTAGTGGGGAGCGGTCATTTTCGCACCTCAAGAGAATAAAAAATGATTTGCGAACAACAATGTTACAAGAACGACTGAGCAATTTGTCAATTATGTGCATAAAAACTGATATCCTTCAAAAAATTGACTTTAAGGATATAATATAAGATTTTGCTCAACCGGAATCCCGAAAGAAACCGCTATCGTAATCGTAACGAAAAAAAAAAAAACAGCGTTCTAATATCATAATTGATATATTATATCATACTGTATTTGATAATGATAATAATAATAATAATAATAGCTGTATTTGATTACCTTTAATAAATGGTCATACTTAGTGAAAAAATATATTATAATTCGCTTTTTTTACTTTTCAAAAGGGCCCCAAATTCTTGTGTGCCCAAGGGCCCCAGCCTAGTTTGAGACGGCCCTGGTCATGGGACACCAGATAGGAACGAAATTCCTTATTATAAAATAATAATTTCAATTTCTATTCGAGGTATAAGAAAAATAATTATTCGGATATACATTTTTTATTGTGATTTTTTTATCGATAAAAATAAAAAATATAACTACTTTACAAAATTATCTTAACACCTTTATTTTATTTACAATGATTTATAAAATATATAATAATAACTGAATGATATAATAATAACAGCAAACTGCAATGATAATAACAGTCATCACGTAGACTATACATTAGACACTGTATAGTCATCATACACGACTACATAAAAATCTTACGCTTTTTTTGCCGGCTTTACGGACGTTTTTAGCCGGCTAGGGTACCTCTCCGCAACGCCCCATAAGGAACTTCGTTCCAAAAATTACTAACGAAAGTGACTAATAATTTAAATCATTGGTGTTTAAAATACCATTACATAGCGCACAAATTTGATTTCATTCGATTATCTGTCAAGTGAAAAGCCTTAACTTGTTTTGGTATATTGTCACTACAAGTAACTGGGTCGAGTACTTGACGGGCGAGCGCTAACAAATACATACCGTTAGACATTTAAGAAAATTTGCGAAGCGATCTAGTTCGTGCATTGGTTGAATGGTTCCGCGGTTAGAGATCACTATTTACATCTTAAATTGTGTTAGTAAAAGTTGAACTATATGATTCAAACTTAAACTATATGCTCTGTTAAGGTAAGGCATAGAAGATAATATCTTGCTTAAAATCTAAAGCAGTACTAGAGTATCTCAACCTTAGAGATCACAGAAGAGAATACTGCTCTCAACAGTGGCGTAGTGAGAAGGGAAAAGGGGAGGGGCTCTGGTGTTGCAGGCATCTATAGGCTACGGTAATCGCTTACTAAGAGACGGGCTGTATGATTATTATTTACCATCATAGAGCTATATGAGTGTCTGTTTATATCTCACATAAACTTAAAGACTTTATCAGGAGAAAGCGAAACAAGCTCTGCGGCATTTTATCTCACCAGAGCACTCAGAAATTAACCTACAACTTTTGTAATAACAGCTAGCGAATTTCTATAAAAGTGCACCTCTAGGAACTCTACCTTACTCACAGAAACACAGCACCACTTGAGACCAGTCTTATTCAGTTCTGATCTTCTGTAAGGATGGAGTACTTCCCCAGTCGCGTCTTTTCATTTTGAGCAAGCTCCAAGTCAGTCAGTCAGTCAGTTCAGCCTATTGTAGTCCACTGCTGGACATAGGCCTTCCCAAGTTCGCGCCAGATATTCCGGTTTTCCGCAATGCTCATCCAGCCTACACCGGCAATCTTACGTAGACCGTCGGTCTAACGGGCCGGAGGACGTCCCACACTGCGTTTGCTAAGACTCGGTCTCTACTCTAGGACCCGTCTGCTCCAACGGCCATCGGTCCTGCGACACAAATGACCAGCCTACTGCCACTTCAACTTGCTAATTCTTTGGGCTATGTCGGTTACTACTCCAAGTATCGAGCGTCATATTTCCTGCTGTACCCTATCTCATATAAAATATCATCTCATAATAATAGTATCCACCAGGGAATATAACGTAATTGACACAGATATTTTGATCATCCGACAATCTCGATTTGCAATTGATGGGCCAGGACAAAAAGGGGTTAAGTCATTTTAATTAAAGTTTTCGGGAGAGCCATTTGAAGGCAAATTTTTGTAAGAATCAAATAACAAAAAAAAAAAGTTTAACCACAAAATAAAAAACCCTTTTCATATATGTTGCATATTATATTATGAATAATAATTTTATTAACTCTTTTGTGTCTAAAATGTTATTGCTTAAACATGCTAATATAAAAATGTGGAACGGTTCTCCTTGGCACTATTTTCAAAACCTATTAGTCGAAACAACCTGCTCAAAATCTATGCATCCTGAACTTATTTTATAGGAGGTGAGAGTTCCGGAATCGGAGTTTTACCAGAGAATGAATTAGAGTTATAAGAAGAAGTATGAGAAGAAGAGTTATAAGAAGAAGTTTTAAGAATTACATTAGAGTTACAATAGGGAACGACGGTAGGGTACCGAAAGAAATATCCTGCTCAAAATCTGAGCAGCCCATACGGGGAAGTGCCTCAATCCCTACTAAAATTATAAATTTGAATGTAAGTTTATTTGTTACGCTTTCACGCGAAAACTACTTAATCAATGATCATGAAACTTTGTACACATATGGAGGAGGTATTAAAAGTAACAAAGGATACTTTTTACTAAAAAATATCAAGGCAAGCGAAGCCGCGGGTAAAAGCTAGTCTAATATAAAATCACGTCGACACAATACTACTCTCAAGAACGATTGTATTCCTTTGGCTCCTGCAAAGGTTAATGAATAGGGTCGGAAACGCATTTTTGATGCTTTTGGTGACAGGCGTCTATAGGGTACGATAACTGCTTACCATTAGGTGGGCTGTACGCTTGTTTGCCCCTTTTTGTATAAAAAAAGCACGACTTGAGTTTACTCCTTCAGATCGACTGTCTAAATAGGCACAAAAAGGCTTACTAGTCTAATAAAAAGATTAATACCATATCAAATAGTAATAAACGAATCAAATAAAAACGTAACGAGGCGTTCGTGTAATTTTACTCCCCATATTTTTTCATACCGGAGGCCTTATATGAAAATCGATTCTTAAGGACTAAACTCCAAAACTGGTTATTTTTAGGTGACTACTGACTATGCACCCTTTTTCCACATACTACGATTCTGCATACTGCAGAATAATTCTCGTCAAGAGATATAACAATCGATCAAAAACTCATTCTTTAAAAATGTGACTTATGCCAGTTTTCCCCCTGACCCTTCAATTAGTTCAATAAGAAACTAGTTGCAGTCCTAATTACAATTCCCGCTCTCAATATAGACATGTCTATATGTTTAGTTGTCTGTAAAGTAACGTTTTTCTATTTTGTTAGTGATAATAATTTAATTCCAACCCGCCTGCCCAGCGTGGTGACTATGGGCAAAACACATGAGTTTAGGCCATTTTTTGGCACGAACTTGTGGAGGCCTATGTCCAGCAGTGGACTGTAATAGGCTGAAATGATGAATAATATAATTAACAAATAATAAATAAATGCTTCACACTCAACACCCCCAGAAGGATTTTCTCCTGTGTTGGGGGACCGGAAACACTCACAATACACAAGCACAAACGCCCAGACCACGACAAGCATCTATATGGCCAATATAAATGTCTGTCGTGAGCGGGGATCTAACCCGCGACCGCCAGTGTGCTGTGACCCAGCGCCAACGCGTCTTCTTCAAAAAATTGTGTTTATTTGAAAAAAAGTGTGTGTGCTATTCACACACGGCAAAAGTGAAAATTCTGAAAAATCGTAGGAAGATATGCCATTGTGATTTATTCTATCAAAAATGAACACAGTCTCTTGTTAAAGGTCGTAAGCGCCATGCAAAACGCGTCGCTTACGCGCTTTGAACAGTAATCTATTATATTTCATCCTGTCCTTATAAATTTATGTATTTTTTTCTTTATCATAACGCATTTTTTGTTTCATCAAGTTTCAAATGACGATTCTAAAAAAGTTTTACTTCAAAAATACTTTAATTTAAATCCACATGTAATTAACATTATAAATGTAGTGGACGTCAATTAAATACGCATTATAAGTTACTCGTCAAATCTCGCTCAAATTAAACGGAACACAATGTCGAGCACCAGTTATCGATTTAAAAAATAACCATCGAGATCGGTACACCCACTAAAAAGTAGAAGTTAACACACAAAAAATACGAATTGATAACCTCCTTTTTTATTTTTAAGTTGATTAAAAACAACTTAGGTACTAGCGCGAAGACGTTCTGAACTTAAAAAAAACACGTTGATTTTATTTTAAATACATCATAAAAACATATATTTATTACTTAATAGCGACCCGCCCCGGCTTCGCACGGGTGCAATGCTGATACTAAATATACTACAGAATGTCTTTATTTATAGTGAGAAGCTATCTTATGACATGGTTATTAACATACTAACAACAACATTCAAATATGCGTCGTTAGATTAGGTACACGTCGTTACAGAATGCGTTGAAGAAATAAAGGTTCACAGCTCGTTTCCCGTAGGTGATAGCGTGATAATATGTGTCCTATATGTTGACCCGACTTCTTAATTTGTGCCAAATTTGAAGTAAATCTATGCAGTACTTTTTGAGTTTATCCCGGACATACAAACAATCAAAAATCCTAAAAACTATATTTTTGGCTTCGGTATCGACTGTAGATCTCACCCCAAGTATTCTTTTAAAAAAATATTCAATGTACAGTTTTGACTTTCCTACTATTTTATTATATGCATAGATGAAGATTTCGATATGTAACGGAGGAAGAACCACTTGTTTTTAAAAAAGCCTGTTGCCAGCAAAGCTGACGTCACTCAGTTTCTTGGTTGACGCTCATCTTCGAAATAAAACTCCAAAATAGTTTCCGAAGCTTCATTTATTAAACTGAGAACACGATAACGCCTCAGAGGTCTTTCCCGTGGCTGAAGCCCGAAACAGTTCCACTACCACCTTGGAACATAAAAAGCCAACCGATGGCGGGATAACCATCCAACTGCTGGCTTTGAAATACACAGGCCGAAGACGGGCAGCAGCGTCTTCGGTGTGACAAAGCCAGCCCCACGGTTATAGTTCGCGTCATGTAAAAAGAACGCTGAAAGAACCTGGAAGGGGTGCGTTTGCGCATGGGCATACTCGCGCACAAGTACTACTGTTTTATTTTTTAATTAGGCTTTCACTCGCGGCTTCGTATAATGGTTATTGGTAGGTACATTAAATAATTGTGTTTGCTCGCAAACGAAAAAAAAAACCGACTTCAATTACATCGACAAGTAATACAACGCAGATCGAGAAATAAATAGTAAATGGAGAATTTTGTAATTTAAAACTTTTGTGCGCGATAATATTTTGAACTGTCCAACCAATAGCACACCGGCAAGCATGCGACACGTGATAAACACTGCTGTCCCTTACCCCATACCACCAAATAGACCGATAAATCGCTTCTGCGCAGCTTCAAGGCCAGCGTTCTTTTTACATGACGCGAACTATACCAGCCCGCTTGCCTAGCGCGGTGACTATGGGCAAAACACATGAGTTGACCATTTTTGGCGCGACTTATACCTATGTCTAGAAGGTTTTAGAATTAAAAAAAAGTCATTAAAATCGGTATACCCAGTAAAAAATTATGAGTTACGGCAAAAAATACAGTCGAACTGAAAATTTAATGTTTCTAAAGACAGTTAAAAACACATGAAAATTACAATTTACAGGGGTTTAACTCAAAAATAAAAATACATAAAAATCATTAAATATCACTTTATTAATCCGAAAATAATTTTAAAGCCATTAACATATCGAGAAAACTAAATAAATACAATTCTAATCATAGTCTTATCTTATTTGAGATGGCGCTTATCATAACCGAATCACATGCATTCATCAATATACAAAGAGCCAGTTTCACCGTTTGTGGATAATTTTATCTAGCAAATAAGTTACGAATATAATTTAGCAGCAAGGGGTAGAATAGGTCATTAGGACGTGTGACCACAATTAATAAATACAGCTTTTAGATTCGAGGTTTGGATTCGTTCGTGTAACACTTCCACCGATGAAAAATCAATGCCCTTAACTGTAATAACCGTTCTGGTGTAGTGGTACTAATTGTCTTGTTTCTCTTCAATATTTATGTGTATATATTGAATGTTTGCCGCGAAATTAGAAAGGCCTATGCGAGATTCATATTTGCGAATAGAAATCCTAATATAAATGCAAGTTTTTCACGCAAAATCTACTGGACCGATTTTAATGAAAATTGGTGCGTAGATAGCTTGAGATTTAGAAAAACACATGGGCTAATTTATACGC
This sequence comes from Melitaea cinxia, assembly GCF_905220565.1. Taxonomy (NCBI): domain Eukaryota; kingdom Metazoa; phylum Arthropoda; class Insecta; order Lepidoptera; family Nymphalidae; genus Melitaea; species Melitaea cinxia. The sequence goes on along the minus strand of NC_059418.1, from coordinate 7,082,454 downwards.
AGCTAGTATCTATAAATATAGTGGTATTCGATGGTAAAAAGAATAATATTATATCCAACTTTTATCTATAGGATACCGTCATACAGATAGCGTTATCTACAACCGGTGAAACTGGCCCTAACAATATTTAAAAAAATAAAATGGTGCTAAATCTTATTCTATTTATAAATAATTTTGACGTATATCGTGATAGTATGTTATGTTGGGAAGACTGAGGAGGACTGGGGAGGCGTCGTTCCAGAAATTCTAATGTTGTTTTTTTTTAAACAATCGAGTGTCGAAAATTTTGATTGCGTTGTTATTAGTGTTTGCGTTGTTGTTAGTGTTAAGTGAACCAATATTATTTATGCGTAAGTCATGACGGACATGTTTCATGTAGTTAAGCGTATTAAGAGCCCTTTGCGATCTACAGAAAAAACGAATTATATACACTTTGTTAGTGTGGATTGACAATACAGTGAGTATTTATTCTTAGGCTATCAAGAGGATTGGAAAATCCGTCAGGTAATATGTGTTTAATTTTGTATTTTTTTTATTGTTATTTATGACAATATTTATAAATCGAAATAATTTAATTCTCTTTACAGTAAATTTTAGAGGTATTCAATACGAACGGGTCAAATCTCAAAATCTATCCTTTTTCTAGATACGTTTTTGCTATCTTTGGCTCACTCTTTGCCCAATTCCGCAGAGTGCAAATAAAAGAAGAATACAAATTTCAAATGTAAAAGTCGATATTGTAGTAAGTACGTTCTCCTTTTATACAACTCCTATGTAATAGCGTGGTGTGTTACAGTGCTTTACTTAATAAAGCCTGTCCAAAGATAACTTTTCAAAACTAAATCTAAACGAATATCTGAACTTTATATAATTTTTTCGCCAACTTTTTTTCACTATAAATACAGATTAAATATAAATAAACTTTTTAACACTAAGATATCGAAAGTACTAAAATTTTATAATAATATAGTACACATATGACGAAAATTACACAGATAAGAAATATATAGTTTAATTTCGAAATAAGCGTAGGTTAAGACTACGACATATGATTTATATAAGTATTACAATAAATAGCAAAAAAAAATGTATCTGGTATTGTGATGTGGACAACATTCCCTATTGCTGCCAACAAGGTCGGCAAAGAACCCCACCTGATGGTAAGTGGTTACCATAGCCTATAGACGCCTGCAACACCAGAAGCATAGCAAGCGTATTGCCAACCCTACCCCCGCCCCTGTCCAGCTCACTTGAGACCAGTTTTACTTAGCTGTGATCTTCGAGGTACTTCCCCAGTCGGGCTGCTCCAGATTTCGAGCAGAATATATCACGTGTTCTACTTCAAAATCTAATAAGTCTTAACATACCCTATTATTTCCCTACAATCCCAATATTTATATATAAGTAGCACTTTTATAATAACCATAGAATTACACATACACGATATAAAACTAATAAGGTGGAAGCATATTGACGAAACGTCACGCCGTAGGAAAATTATTTTGTTTATTACCGAAGGATAGTTTCTATACTAAGAAACGATTCGTTCTGCTAATGATTTATGTAAGCGAATAATTTTAAACGAATGCACGAAATATACGTAATAATGCTTTTTTTTAACAGACTTTAAAAATAGAAGGTTGCCATTTAGACTGTATTTAATAGTAATTAAAATTGGCCAGTTTATTGCGATTATAAATAACAAACAAAAAAATCAATATATTTTTTATAATATTAGTATAGAAGTATATATAAATGCCGATGTATTTTTATAAAAAATATTTCGTTCTAAATAAAAAAAGACTCGTGTTCAAATAGCGTCACGTTTCGACAATTTGCATCCACCTTAAGATCTACTACAATACACTTTAACCCGGTTTTTACATTACAAAATCCTTATAATCAGCAAACGATTCGTTCCCCTAACTGTCCGTTAGCGACCGGACCGTTTTCTGAACATAACAACCAAGCGTTAAACATTAAATGTTATTATTACATACTATTAATATTTTATTTATTTTTTTGATAATAATAATTTATTGTAAATTTGAAAACTGGGATGAAGTCCAATTATTCTTTAAGCTAAGTTAATTAAGTAAAGTAATTTTATATTAATAATATTCACATATGGTAAACGCACCTATTACCGACTTGCCTGGTATATTCAGAAAACGGTTCGTTTTGCACTCGAATCTTTAAATTTAGAATACGTTTTTTGAATATAGAAAGAAAATAGGAATCGGTCCAACAAAATAATTAAAATTAACGCCATAAGTTGATTATGATTAGCACGCTAAATTAATATTACTCATAAAATTATAGATTATAAATTGACATACAATACACCCGCGGTCGTCTGTTCCTATGGCGACTTAACGCCTTATTTAGGTACAAGAGAAATAATCCACCATAATGAAAATAAAAATTTGAAATATTAATAGTAAGGCTATATCTTAAAGATTCGGTATTAGTTGTGCATACCATACCAAAATTAATAATGATAAAAAAATGAGATCTCGTGGTTTTTAAAATCTCAATTTCTATATTCAAGTGGACCGTTTTGCGAAACGCATCGTAAAATAAAACGTATGGTTATCAAAACGGAGCGTTTTGTATATAGAAATCGAGTTTATTACTGAATTATTTATTCTTTTCCGTATATTTACTGTACGTTAACTCACAATCCGGTCTAAGACTTCTGAAATTTTCAGCTCCGGTCTCACTAATGTTGGTCTCGCTGAAATCTATCTGGGTCAGATTTGGCGCTGCGGTCGCCAAATGTACTAAACTCCTATCCGTGATGTTTCTATATCCGGTTACAGACAAAAATTGCAAGTTCGACCGATCCGGACGGGACCCTGTATCGTGCCCTACCACCATAGGACCGTTAGGGCCGATGTGGATTATGTTAACATCCTCACCGTCAGCTCTACCGAAACGTCTAATCGCGAAATCCGTGACTAAGGAACTAGAGTCAATATGGGTGGGTCGGAAATTTAGATTCAGATGACGGTCTATCTCTGATGAATCTCTTGGGAAGCGATAGGTGTTTAGTTGGGGACCCACACTGACGTAGAGGACGTGGTGCCGAGGCTCTATCTGGTACTGGATGGGGGGTAGAGGTTCCCGCCTCTGGTTTTCCTGGTTCTGAGGTTCCGGAGCACAATTCACGTAGACAGGTTCTTGGTTTTTCCTAAAGCAGACGTACTTTTCCTTTGGTTGCTCGGATTCCTCCGGTTCTTTAGACGTTGATGCTCCTTCATTAACGCTTTCATTCTGACGTTTCAGATTTTCCTCTTTGTTTTCTTTTTCAACATTTTTCGTCTCATCCTCTTTGGCGACTACTTCCGGTTCTTGGTTGCGCCGGAAGTGGACATAACCGTCTTGTTGATGGGTCGGGTTATTTATTTTCGCTCGAGATGTACTCGCTATTACTATAACCTCGTTCTGTCTCCCGCATCTTAGTTCTCCTACATCAATCAGCTGATCTATTTTGATGCAATCAACGATGCAGTCTGGACTACCTCTGGGATCGTCTCTATTCCCATCATTGCTTTGATTTGGTCTATCATTACCCGCTCCTTGATTGTTATTCGGATTTTCATCATTCTTATTCGCTTCGTCATTCTTCTCCGTATTTTCTCCAAAAGCCTCATCATCTTCATCGGTTTCAATGACACCTATAACGTTTACGTTTATTTCGCAATCGAATTTCATTATCCTATTTTTGTTAATTTCTTCATTATTTTGATTTGGAGTTACATTACTTTGATTTGGCGTTACATTATTCTGATTTGGAGTTACATTACTTTGATTTGGAGTAACATTATCCTGATTTGGAGTTACATTACTTTGACTTGGAATAACATTATCCTGATTTGGAGTTACATTATTTTGATTTGGAGTAACTTTGTCCTGATTTTGAGTTACATCACTTTGGCACACTTTATCATCATCTCTGTTATCGTTAAATTTCTGACGTTTGCGGACTGGGGATCCCAAGTCATCGGCGCTTTCACCGCCACCGTCTTCTGTTTTCCTCTTACACTCTTTTTCTCTATCTGGAAGATTTATATTTGAGTTCGATCTGAAAAAACAAGAGTCACATTTAAACCGAATTATTTAACTTGTAGAATCAATATTTAATTTTTTTTTATTTGATCATCATTTATATATATTTATGCATATATTCTAAAATGAAGGTACGCTCTTAACTTTCGATCGATTGCACTAAATTTGATAATCATTTTTTGTGTGCAAAAGGCTTTAATTACCAATATTTACATACAAATATTTAAGTTTATAATGAACATCCTATATAGTTTATTAGTATAATCTGTGTATAGACATATTATTATTCGTTTTACCTTCGATTCTGGTCATAATTTTCGAAAATATTCTTCACTGCATCAGGATCGTTTCTGTCCGAATCATCAATATTGGTATCTGCATTTGTTTTAAATTTGAAGTAATCTGGTTCCTGTGTGAAAGAATTGTTAGCATTTAGTTAATACAAACTGTTCATATAATTTTTTGGAATGTAAATTGGATCTCGACTAGATATAAAGAGAGATGGATCATAAGCGTTTTGATACACAAGTTTTTTTTTTTATGTCACTAGGTCGGCAAACAAGCGTACGGCTCACCTGATGGTAAGCGATTACCGTAGCTTATAGACACCTGCAACACCAGAAGCATCGCAAGCGCGCTGCCGACCCAATCCCCAATCCCCCCCCACCCCAGGAGCTCTGGTCACCTTACTCACCAACAGGAACACAATACTGCTTGAAAACCGTATTATTTTGCTGTGATCTTCTGTAAGGTCGAGGTACTACCCCAGTCGGGCTGCTCCATATTTTGAGCAGGAAATTCCTGCTGTGCCCTACCTCAGTTGGTCGAGGTACTACCCCAGTCGGGCTGGTGCTTAATAAAAGGCCAAAATTTTGGTATATTTATAACCAACTTCAAAAAATCGAGTCTGCTTTAGACCAAACGACTATGTAAAACTTCTTTTACTTGTGGTTATAGAAACTTTATTCTCATAAAGAATTACAACAAATTCAATTACATGAGAAATTCAACTATATAAACAATTTGTAGTTTATAACATAGTATTACTGCGAGTCCAACACAAAAGAAAAAAAATTAAAACTAAAGTGGGTAGAAATTCAACAATCAGTTTACACAGCGATCGAATGCGTAGAATATACATAGATCACACACAGACCAGAAGTGGCATGGCATTTCAGGGCACTTAAGTTATTTGTTATTTTATATATTATTATAAATATTTTATATTTATAATATTTTTATTTTATTCAGCATTTGTTTATTATATAATGTTTTAAACGTTTTTTATATGTTTGTAATGATTGTGAGTTCTTTACATCATTCGGAATTTTATTATATAATTTCACGCCTTGAAACAAGATATTTTTTGCACCGTAGTTCGTTCTTGGTGCTCGACATATTAGGTTATTCGCGCTCCTCAAGAGAATTTTTTGTACTTGCATTTTTTTAGTGAAATTTATTTGTGTATGTATATTTTTCGTTAAGATTTTTCTTATTAATAAACAAGTATTGTACGTGTATATTTGGGTAACATTCAATAATTTAGTTTTCTCGTATAATTTTTTCGTAGGCGTTAAGTAATTATAATTAAATAGTACCTTTAATAATTTATTTTGAGCTCTTTGTATTACATTTAAATTGGATTTTGCTGCTGCGCCCCAGATTTCAACCAAATAATCAATGTGGGGTTTAACAAGTGCGTTATAAATGAGGTAGCGAACTTTTTGTGGAAGACATCTTGTTACACTACGTATGAGTCCAGTTAGGGATATAAGTTTTTTTCTAACTTTTTCGATATGTGGTGTCCATGTCAAGTAACTGTCCAGTGTAAGTCCTAAGTATCGTTCCTGGTCAGTTCTATTAATTTCTGCGTTATTTATTTTAAGGGGTTGATAGTTGGGAATTTTTTTATTTTTAGCTTTAAATATAATATATTTCGTTTTTAAAGTATTCAAAGTAAGAAGATTGTATTGAAACCATTTATTAAGTAAATTTAAGTCATTTTGTGCATCTGTTATAATTGTATGTATTGAGCTGCCAAAGTAAAATAGACATGTATCATCAGCGTACAAAGTTACGTTGCCTTTTAAACCCACGTCATTTATGCTGTTTATGTATATTAGGAATAACATGGGGCCCAATATTGATCCCTGAGGGACGCCAAATGTAACTGGTTTCGGTTCACTCACATAATTATACATTACTTCATCTAATATATCTCCCTCTCAACTTCCATTTCGCCTCGCCCGATCACATATTTCATAACGCTCTCGTCACGCATTCACCAGCTTATTCCCCAAATTAAGCGCACGTAAAGAAGTTTTACTTTTAAAAAAAAACTTTTGGGGTATATTAGTCGGCTGTGTGTATAAGATATTTATTATTTACATAAATATGTCATATTATCAACTTGCCTGCATTTCCCATTGATGTAACTCCTTATGGGGGGCATGCTTGTCATCAATATAGTGCGCATGGTGTCTTATGGGACGTGGGGTATTGGAGCTAGAGGCAGCCAACCATAATTTTTCGAGACGAGGCAGCCAGCCCAACGCCGATACCTCCGAATCACCGACTGGAGAACCCCGTAAATCTAAGGACTGAATGAGATATTATTGATGACACGTGGGAACACAGTACTTTAGAACAGTTTTATAAAATAAATAAACGCCTTATACTCAATGGCCCCCAGTAGGATTACCTCCTGGTTCGGGGGTCTGGAAACTCACACAATACAGAAGCACAAACACCCAGCCCACAATAAACATTTTGTATGTCCAATACAAATGTCTGTCGTGAGCGATGATTGTACTTAATGATTATAATTCATTGGCTAGCTAACTCCACGTTGCTAACTTCTTCGTTGACTGGCTAACTCCCGTATCGTAAAAAATTACCCTCATCATTTTTCCCTAACGCACCAAAAGAAATATAACTTCAAAAAGGAATACACTCGAATTAAAACTCTCATCCAAGTCGTTTAAAAACAATTAGAGAACCTCATCCTTTTTTTAAGTCGTTTAAAAATAAATATAAATTTAACTAATAAAATGATAAACATTTTTGAATATCATAATATCGAAAATTGACCGCTCCAGCAGGGTTCGAACCCGCGTCTCCGACTGACCGTGTCGGCGCTCTAGCCAATTAAGCTATGGAACGATGTACCCGCTAGATCGAAATTTTTGATATGATACAGAAACCCGTAACTATTCAAAGTTTCATATTACAATGAAAATCTTTGACAGGAGACGACACCATGCTATTTTTAATGAAAATAGCTGGAGCGGTCAATTTTTGATATGATATTCAATCATCATTACAGCCTATACAGTCCACTGCTGGACATAGGCCTCCACAAGTTTACGCCACAAATAACGTGAACTCATGTGTTTTGCCCATAGTCACCACGCTGGGCAGGCGGGTTGGTGACCGCAGTACTGGCTTTGTCGCAACGAAGACGCTGCTGCCCGTCTTCGGCCTGTGTATTTCAAAGCCAGCAGTTGGATGGTTATCCCGCCATCGGTCGGCTTCTTAAGTTCCAAGGTGATTGTGGAACCTTGTTATCCCTTAGTCGCCTCTTACGACACCCACGGGAAGAGAGGGGGTGGCTAAATTCTTTAGTGCCGTAGCCACACAGCACGATATTCAAAAATGTTTAGAATTCCAGTTTGTGTGGGTAACACAAAAATAAAATCGTACAAATTAATAAAATGATAATTAAAAAGTTCCTTTGAAGGCAAATCGAATAAAGTATGTTTATAGTCATTGTAATAATTTTTTTTTTTCTAAATGATTGTTTTGTTGGCCCTACTGGCCTTTACAGCGTGACCTGTGAGAGGGGCCGGGTACTATAGACTCCGGCTGCGAAGGAAGATGGGAGCCCTTTTAGAGGGCTCGGGGAAGAAGGAAATCTCAGCTTAGAATGTCGTCGGAGTGGAGGGGGCTGTGACGATTTCCAACCAATCACATAAACTTTGCTGCATTTTTAACGGACTTAAAAAAACACGGTTATACCAACTCGACTGTATTTTTTGTTTTTGTGTACCGATTTTGATGATTCTTTCTTTATTCGAAAGCTGGAGTTTGTCATTTCGTTCCATTTAATCGAGATCAGACGAATACTTTTTGTGTTACACACAACAAAACGTATTTAACTAACAATTTTGTTGACTATCCACGTTGCATTATTTTTCAAGGGGGCAAATTCAATTATATTATTATCTCCTTACCTTCAAAGTCCTAAAGCCATATCTCGCAGTGAGAGATGCGTATGCCACAAACTCGGCTAATTTATGGCAATCCCTCATTATCAACTCTTCGAGTGTTGCCAGCTTACTGAGAGGCAGTAGAGTGGCGGGGTCCATCCATTCGCATTCTGACACGTCAAGACTCTGGAAACGTTTTCGACATAATATTAACATAAGGTACATTACTAACTAGGTAATGTACCCAGTGTTATGCAAATATATTTTTTTATACAACCAGATCTGCAAACAAGCGTACGGCTCACCTGATGGTAAGCGATTACCATAGCCTATAGACGTCTGCAACACCAGAAGCAAACAAGCGCGTTGCCGACCCTACCCCAATCTCCCCAGGAGCTCTGGTCACCTTACACACCAACAGGAACACAACATTGCTTGAAGACAGTATTATGAGACTACCGAAAAGTCGTAGGAAGGTAGGTCGTTATGATTTGTTCTATCGACGATGATCCTCGTGGAAAAGGCCATAAGCGCCATTCAAAGCGCGTCGCTTACGCGTATTGAGGAGTAATGTGTTCTATCTCATTCTCTCCTATACATTTATGTGTTTCTTTCTTTATCGTGCACAACAATTTTAAAGAAAATTCGAATCAAAAAAAATTCGGTACAATGTGTCCATGTACATACCTAACTTATAAAGCTTAGCGCTCGCACAAGAAACTTACCTCAAGTATAGGAAGGAAGTCTTGAATCTTGAATAAGAATGATTTATCTATGGCCATATTATAGCACTTGGTTCCCCGCAGCGAGAGTTTCTTCAGCGTCTTGGGAAAATGTCCGAGATGGGTCTGAAATCAACAAAAATATATATATATATATATATATTGAAAAAAAATCCAACGGTAAAAAGTTTATTGATTCATCATTTATGTTTTTAACCAACTTTCAAAAAACGAGGAGGTTCTCAATTCGATTGTTTTTTGCTTTATCCGAAAGGTAGTGCGTGTCATGTAGTCTCATTTAAATTTAATTGAGACATTTTCGAGTTATATACAATAATACGTATTTGCTTGACTATTTTTTCGTCGACCTACATTGTATTATACCGTATAACTTGTCACTGGGTGTACCGATTTCGATGATTCTTATTTTTAAGGTGGTATTTGTCAATTATTCCTATTTAAGTTTGATCAAGATCCGACGACTACATTTTGAGTAAACTTTGATAAGGCGTATTTACATAACAATTTATTTGTCTAACTACGTTGTAGTTCTTGTCGATGTAATTGAAGTCTGTTTTTTTTCGTTCGCGAGCACCGATTTTAATAATTCTCGTTTTTAATCGAAAGCTGGCGCTTGCCGTGTAGTCCCATTGAGATCTGAGCGAAACCTGACAAGTACATTTTGAGTTATACTTGCCCAAACGCAAATATTGCATCGATGGTTAAAAAAAGTGCGTGTGTGCGTGTGCGTGTGCGTGCGCGCGTACGTGCATGTGCGTGCGTGCGTGCATGTGCGTGCGTGCGTGTGTGCGTGTGCGTGCGTGCATGTGCGTGCGTGCATGTGTGCGTGTGCGAGCGTGCATGTGCGTGCGTGCGTGTGCGTGCGTGCGTGTGTACGGCTGCGGGTGCGGGTGCGGGTGTGGGTGCGAGTGGGGGTGCTTAAAATCCTATAAATTTAAAAAGATTACCCGATTACAATCAATATTGCAGTACTCCAGTACGAGGGTCGACAGCTGCGGGCAGTTTGTACACAACTGACTTAATAGCTGTTGAGACAGGGAAAACTGGGGTCCGCTGCATGTATCCGGCCCATGTCGACCCATATCTGTATCATCCGCCCAAGAGGGGAAGCCCCGAAATCTGTAGATAGAGAAAAAAAAAAATTAATAAATATAATTCAGGATGATTACTTTATTATTATTACTAGTAGTCGCCCAGTCGTCGAAATTCGACCACAATTAATTTAAATTATAAGTTTGAACATTATCAAGGTTCTCTGTCAAAGACTATACTTCTATAATAATAAACAAAAGAGTATATATACGTGTGTCAAATACACGGTAGTGTGGGTAAGTAGTAGTAAGTAAGTGGGGTAGTGTGGGTGGTACCACACGGTAGTGTGGGTGGTACCACACGGTAGTGTGGGTGGTACCACACGGTAGTGTGGTATGTCTTTTTTATGCATAATAAAAAAAAATAGCAGTCTGCAATCCTTCTCTATATAAACTATATGCGCGAAATTTCATACTCCCCCGTCCGTTTCGTAAAAAGGAGTACTGGTTTTTGCTTCACATACAAAACAATACATAGATTTCAAATGTTTCTTAGTTTGTGTTAGTACAACTTATTGTCTAATATTAATATATGGTTAGTTATCATCTTGTAATGTGGATTACGCTTGGGTGAAGGCTTTCTCCTTCCATAATTCTCTGCAAGAAGCGAGATCCAGTCCTACCCAATTTCTTTTATAATTTCACTATAAAATGTTTCATTAAATGAGTCAAATAAAACGAATACCATAACATGAATCGATGCTTGGTATTTGCATCAGTATAGTAAATGTTGGTATACTATTATACCTGTTACTGCTACAGCGCTGTAAAGCAGGACTGTCTCTCAGTGTTGTTTTACACGATTTCACTTCTCATATTTTTTCAACTGAAACTTTTTTAGAATCGTTGCGATTTGAAATTCGATGAAACGATAATAATGTGTTACGACAAAGAATAATATAAATAAATATCTACACAATACACACACGGTCGTCTGTTCCTACGGTAAGCAACTTAATGCTTGTGTTATAGGTAACAGCCGACTGGTATATAGCTACATATTTTTTTTTCTGATAAACACTTATAAATAATACATATATAAATATATAAATAAATATTTATATTACACCCAGACTCGGGGTGGGAATCGAACCCACAGCCCTCGGAGCAGAAAGCAGGGTCACTACAAACTGCGCCAACGGGCTAGCAGAAGGAACATAATCACAAATGTTTAGGAGAGAATGAGACAGAATACCACGAGACCGTGATCATCGTCCAGAGTAGAAATGGCAACGGCCTACCTTCGTACGACTTTTCATAAGTTTCATTTCTGCCGTCTTATATCATTTCTTAATGAGTAAACTAATAAATAATCACCTCGGTAAATGTGGTGTCCGCTGGGCGCTGATGAAGAATCTAGCGTGATGCCTCTCGAGGTGGACAGGTATTGGTATTTCGTGTATTTGTTCTGAAAAAAATATCAAGATCTTAAATTTTTGAGGATTTAGAAATATAGCCAATGTTTGTCCAGATTTGTCGAGATTTGTCTAATTTTGGCTGCAGAATTTTTAAGAAGATTTCAGTATGATTCGGTAATGTTTAAGCAGTTTTGATGTGAGGAAATTTAAGGTTTGTCTATCACTGAATGCTAATATATCATTGCTGCTGTGTGGTTCCAGTAGTAAAGAATATAGCCACCCCCTCTCTTCCCGTGGGTGTCGTAAGAGGCGACTAAGGATAACACAGTTCCACTACCACCTTAGAACTTAAAAAGCCGACCGATGGCGGGATAACCAACCAACTGCTGGCTTTGAAATACACAGGACGAAGACGGGCAGCAGCGTCTTCGGTGCGACAAAGCCAGCCCTGCGGTCACCAACCCGCCTGTCCAGCGTGGTGACTATGGGACATACATGAGTTCAAGCCATTTTTTGACGCGAACTTGTGGAGGCCTATGTCCAGCAGTGGACTGTGATAGGCTGAAGTGATGATGATGATGATGATAATGATGATATCATTGTATAATTCAAATTATGTCGTCAAATAAACAATTGAAATCAATTTTTCTTACTTACTTTTTTGATATTTGATATATTTTGTAATGAATGATTTGTAGTGATATTTAGTAATTGTATAAGGGAAGAGCGGGACCTCCTACTATAGGTATTAACATAATTAAAAGGGGGCACTCAACAATTTGCTACTTTTTGTTCTACTATTTGTTACTATTTGATATTTGATACTTCTTCTTCTAATTGTACTATTTGTAAAACAATAAATTATGATTATTTTATACCGATACTCTACCGATCTGAAAACTATAAATGAATTGTCTATAATTCCATTATTTAAGATAAAATCTTCTTGAACAAGTACAGAATAATCACCACACATATTTGTCTCTTTACTGCTTTTTGCTTCGTTCCTCTTGTTGTACTGCCTCTTCTCTTCTGCCGCTTCGTTGCGAGTCACGTTTATAAGGCCGAGACATCTGAGGACGGATTTAAAAAACTAATTTATTTTTTATATAACTAAGTCGGCAAACAAGCGTACTGCCCCACCTGATGGTAAGTGGTTACCGTAGCCTATAGATGCCTGCAACACCAGAAGCATCGCAAGCGCGTTGCCAACCCTATACCCGGCTCTAACCAGGAGCTAACTAAGCTATGACAATACCAAGAAACTTGTTACTTTCCGTAATTCCTCTATATCTGAATGGCCAATTACAAAACTTTTAGCTTAGGTAGCAGTAGTCTGCTGAGGACACAGCAGGAAATATCCTGCTCAAAATCTTGAGCAGCCCAACTAGAGAAGTATCCCGAACTTACAGAAGATCACAGCTAAATAATAATGCATTCAGCTATACCAAATAAAACTGCATGGTGTACAGTTTATTTGTGAGTGAGAGATGGCATGTGAGGGAAGGTCTTGTCGTAAACCAAAGCCAATGAAAGTCGATCTAACACTAAGTTTATTAAGATGATATTTAGTATATATAGGCAGAAGTACAGACGTCATAATTATGTGCAGTACGAAAATCTTATTTCGAAATCTTTTTATGACACGTTGTAGATGATTCTTGTTCATAGAGATTTTTGGTTTGTCCTTTTTATATTTTTTAAGTTAGTTAACTTTTGGCGCACCGCACACACAGTTTTTCGTAGTTAGTAAGTTAGGCTGATCCGTCCGCCCTGAAGTGGTGATCGGGTAAACTCGGGACCGCCGAGTGTACCCGACGCTGCTGAACAGTGAAAGGCTCGATCGGGTGAACTAGGGACTTATTGCGTTATTGTTTGATTGCGTTTGCAAATGAAGTTTTCATTTCTGCTGTGCTGTCTTAAGCACACATTCTATTTTTTTTATATAAACGCTTATCCAGGATACAGGGAGAAACTTGATATTTTTGCGGAATTTGACGGAAAACTTAGGTGTTAGGTGGCTAATGACAAACTGGACGTGTCAATCAGTGTGTTTGTAGATCGCTTATTAAAGTTTATGTTTGCATAGGCGTCATGTAGCATTGCATTGTTTTTTTTTTTCAAATATTCTGCATTTTTCAGTGACATACATAAATTCCTATTATATACACACAAACTAAGTTAAATTTTTCGATAATTATGAAACGCTCGTCCGGTGTCATTTGTATAAATAATTATTTTTGTTACATATCGGACAATTTGACACGTACCGTCGACCAAGAAAGTGGTGTACTCTAAGGTTGAATGCCGCTTGCTGATTCATAAGTGATAAAGATTAGTTTCGCTTGCAGATCGATCTGACAACTTCTATTACCGTCTTTATCTGATTATTGATAACGATTATTACTGTTTGTAACGTGACAGCTGTTTTTTATATATGTGCAGTCTTAAATATATTTTGCAGTCGAGTGAAAAATAACACAGAAAATATATCGATTTCAGAGGAAAATAATAATAGAAATTACTTAAATATATTTGACAAAATGTAAATTGTTAGTTTTCTTTATCAAATGGAATTTGGTTGTCTATTTAAATCACTTTTGTTTAGAAACATTTCAATTTCTTTGTAGAAATTAATGTCCTTTTTTATTTTATTTATAACTAGCGACCCGCCCCGGCTTTGCACGGGTGCAATGCTGATACTAAATATACTACAGAATGTCTTTATTTATAGTGTGACGCTAGCTTATAGCATGGTTATTAACATAATAACAACATTCAAATATGCGTCGGTAGATTACACGTTGGTACAGAATGCGTTGAAGGAATGAAGGTTCACTGCTCGTTCCCCGTAGGTGATAGCGTGATAATTTGTAGCCTATATGTTGACCCGACTTCTTAATAATATTCGTGCCAAATTTGAAGTAAATCCATGCAGTACTTTTTGAGTTTATCCCGGACATACATACAGACAAACAGACAAAAATTCTAAAAACTATATTTTTGGCTTCGGTATCGATTGTAGATCACATCCAAGTATTCT